>NT_165927.1:1391130-1393489 GCF_000149615.1 Aspergillus terreus NIH2624
CAGTAGAAAGGTAGCAGACAGGGACATCTTTCTGGTACAGTTTTGGATCAGGATGTCGTCCAATGTCTTGCTTCCTCGAACGCTTTGGTAGTCGATGCAGTTCGTTAGAAACGTTGTAAATCCCACGACAAAACCGAACGTTCTATCGCAGCGCAAACAGTTCGTTAGCATTTGTTATAGCCGGCGGGGAAGGAAGAGAACCACATACAGGAGGCTCAAGGCTCGATTGAGCAAAATGGACCACATCCCGTTGCCTAGAAAGTACGTGTACACGTCTTTCAGGAAGTTGTCCAAGTTCTCCACGTTAGCCCACAACCACATGGCTTTCTCCTTGGGATCAACTGCAGCCAGATTGGGGTGGCCCCAGACCTTCGGGCGTGGGCGCCGCTGATCATTATACAACGGTAGCTGTTCTCGAGCAGACTCCCAGCGGGCACGATCTCTGCGAGACGAAGGGCCAGGAATAGAGGCTTCTTGATCCGCAAAGCCATGAGAGCTAGGGGGAGGAGGAAGTCGAGCCTTGAGGTCCTCGTCATCCTCCCGCCCTTCCACGAGGAGAGACGCCGGAACATCATCGTCACCGTCGTCCGGTTCATTCTGAGGCGACCTAGCGTGCATCCAGCGGGGACGGCTCAATTTGCGACGGCGAGACGTTGGTTTGTGGCGGTCATCGTTGAAGGAGCTTCTTCGCGCATTTGGTTGATGAAGGAACGGTTTGCCCTCGTTCGGACTTGACAAGTTATCGCCTCCCGCATCGGCCAGGGCCTCCTCCAGCTCACGGTCACTGAATTGTTCGTGCTGGTCATCTTCGAAAGCTATCCCTGCGCGTTCTTCAATATCGGAGGCTTCCGAATCTGCATCATGTTGACGAATCGTCTCGTAGACGGATGGAGAGCCGTTCGGAGGGAGAAAGCGAGACAAGACGTTTGAGGCCATCATCTTGGGCGATCGTGTATGAGTATGGATATAGCTGCCATGTAGTGGTCAAGACATCCAAACGGAGCAGCGCTTAGGCCGCAGCTTGGAGACAGTCAACAAGCATCCATCAAGGAGCTGATGTGAGGGCTGTTGTAAGTCACACTGAGGGACCAGAGACAAACGGAGCGGGACGCGATGCTTGGGGAGGCTTATATAGATGGTTCGACAGAGGAAGTTTCCGGTGGTGGTTGGTTTCCAAACCAACGAGATTTAGAAGGAGGAGAGGGGATGAGGTGGATGATGATGGTCGTTTGACTTGACCGGACTATCACCGACGCCGCGTGATAAGGAACCTATGATGCAGGCGGTCAGCCGTTTTGGCCTTGCGGCCTGAGGGGACCAGAAGGATGTACCTCAGTCATGTGATGGGGGCGGAATATAGGTTGATCCAGATCCGGGACCCTTCGAGAGATTATGTAAAGAACCGCCCCTCGACCAAGTCTCTGACGACACGAGTCATTCAAACAGAAGGATTCCCGCGCGATGGACCGCCACTTGCACCGATAATTGGCCAATCTTTCAGATCCTCTCATCTTTGGTTCGTGCGGGGATGTTCATGTTTTTCTTTTTTCTTTTTTCCCGGTTAGTCTACCTTTCGGCTTAGTAGGATGGAAGGCTTTGGGAGATGCGCAAACCCTGTACTCTACCGATGCAGGTCATATAACTATGCATGGTTCCTGCTGAGCCAGATAGCTGCTAACTGTTCCACAGCAGGAAGCTTCATAACAGGTTGGTACCTGGGGATAAACTCTCCTCAGCACGCGTAGGCTCAAGAATCCCCAATTGGGAATATTATTATCGGGGCCGGGAGAGAGAAAGATTGTGTGATTCCCAGCTCATCCACTTTTTACTCCGTAGTTCCACTGGTGAAATAATCACGGACGCAATTTCGTTGCTTCCTGTTTCCATTTTCTGTCACTTCCCCTGAAATTTGTTTGATTCCATTATTCGTCTATTTTCGAGAATTCCTTCTTTTGCTTCTTGTCTTTGTTTCTGTTTTTCTGTAGTGTATAACGGACTGGGGGAAGATTTAGTCAAGGCCAGGAACTTGCGGAGGATTTCCGACATGGATGGGAAAGGTCGACAAGCTATGGACCAAACAGGCAGGAGTCAGGAATAATAATGGGCCATGAAAGGAACCCACCAGAGTCATGTCCATTCTGGAGCCGGGTCCCATCAGCGCACGCGGCGGCAAACCACCCTGTCGGTTATGTGAGGACTGATAATGACAGGGAATGTTTCATTCGCAGACGGTGGCAACGACACTATCGACCAGTAAGAGACCATCCTTGTAGAGATGTGATGATGGTCTCCAGGGATTATTGTCGTCCGTTACATAAATTACAATACTCCTGAACTATCACGGTAATATTATGGGGAG
>NT_165927.1:1393589-1448557 GCF_000149615.1 Aspergillus terreus NIH2624
CGTAGTTGCAAAGAAGGAACGTTGCCACAAAGACTGTGTGACAGGAGGAAATGGAATCCTGACTGTTGCGGAAGATGACCGACTATGGCCGACGGAGGAGAGGATCCAACGATAGGGACGGTCTAGTCTAGGCGAGATCGATCTGGTGCCGATGGACCATGGACGAAGCGTGAGATGAGGGAGGCAGAAGATGAATCGAGGCCTGGTCTTCTTCCTTGCTCTCAACCACCCTTTTGGGATCGTTCACGACGACAGGAGGAGAGATGACCCCGTGCAGATTGTTGGTCAGTGGTCAATAATGGTTAGGGGTGCTGTACAACACCACGTAGCTGCCTGTGTAGTAGGTAGCTCGTCTATAGCTATAGTGATGTATAGTGATCATGTCCCCTGAAGTTGTTTATTATATCTGAGTATCCTTCAGACGATAAAAGCTACCTAGACCTCGCCTACCTGTCCATCCATACATGGGTACTCCGTACTGGCACTGGGGAAACTATTCAACTCTTCTGTACTGACGGAATACTCTCTCCTCTTTCCTCCGTGTCTGATGAACCCCTCCCTCCGCATGGGTTGACCTCGGATTTCTTGTTCTGCTTATTCTGAACCCCATTGAAGATCCCCAGGTACAGCTGATGCCCTGTGCTTGACGAATCTGACGCCACTCCGCCTCCCCATACCCGAACATCGACCGAGCGCGAACGGACGGTATCCTAAACGGGCATTTGACCCTAAAGTGGGATCTGCAGCAAGTTGGGAGAGAGTGTTCCATCCACCCACCTACCCACACGCACAAAGCTATAATATTTTTGTATGCTACTTCCTGGCTCGGGGATCAGTCTCTCTTCAAGAGCATCAAGAGAATATTGCTGGTGAGTCGAACACCCCGATGGTTCGTCTCGACATAGTATAGGCCTAAAGTTGGAATGATATCACAGGTTAGGCCTGGTTACCGTACCGTACAAACCACCCTTGTCATCCGGGCCTCCCATTCGCTCCTCACCGTAATTCCATTCGGGTTCTTTTTCTTCTCTTTCCCCCCCTTCGGGCTAACGTAACCGACCATATGGTCGTTTCCCAGCACCACCACCACCAATTGTTACCTACCTACTACGACCTTACCTAACCAACCACTACGACTTCCATCTCCATCATCACCGTCTTCCCTCATCCACCCCCCATCCGGACGGTCCCTGTCACCTCCCTCTCTTCATGCGATTCCATCTTGATTGCCTTTCCCCCTCACGAAGGTGATTCTTTTCATTCTCGAGAATCACCTTTCTTCTCCCTCTTTACCGTCTCTCTCACCCTCCCTTTCTCCACATCTGTTCGTCCGTCCTTTATTCCCGCCGTCAGTCCTCCCCCCTCCCTTTCACGCCTTATTCTTCCCTCTGTTCCAAATCACCACTACTGCGAACACTGCCATCGTCGCCGCCGTCGCTCCGGGTCCGACCTGTTCCCTTCTTTCCCTCCTCACCAGAACGCGCTGGTTTTGAACGAATGTGCGACTCGACACCCATCCCCTTTACCGGACTCCATGCGTTCACCTAGCGATCCATTGGACGACAAACACCCTCAATTGCTCGAGGACGGCCGCGCAGCGTGTGTTGGATTCTAGTGTGCTGCAACGTAACATCATCTCGAGCCGACCCTTGCCTCGCCGCCAGTGTCTTCGCCCGCGTCGTGCCTGTCGTGTAGCGACACCTCCTGCAGTGCCGCTACGGCCCCAGTCTCGTCCTGCAGCGCCGGGAAGATGGAGCCGGAAAATTCAAATGGGCTCAAACGGAATTCCATCCACCAGGGCGTTTACAGCCGTCCCGTGGAACGCCGTCCCAGCAAAAAATCCTCCTCCAAAGACCGTCATGGCATGGTCTATCCGGATAGTTTCAGGGAAACCAGCATTCGCACTGTGACCCCGGACTCATCCTCCGAACCCGCTCACCACTCCCCCTTGTCGGAGGCGGAGTATCTTTCCAGTGCCGCAGCCTCTCCCCGTGTCACCCCCCGAACGCGAGGCCCCGACGTGGAATCCCGTCGCGACCTTTATCAGTACTATTCCACCGGCGACGAAGAGGAGTCCCAGGTAGAGGCGAAAAGTCAGCGGAATCGGTCGCGCACAACCACCCTCGATGATCAACGTAGCGACATCTCATCGAACTCCTTTTTCGCCCGGACGCGCAATCGGCTCGGGTCCATCAACACCGCCGCCTCTGCGCCCAAGACCCCGGAAGACTCGTCAAGTTCCATCGGCTATCCGTCGATCCAGTCGCCCACCTACCTCACGCAATCACTCGGACGTCACCGATTAAGCAGGCCACCTCCGGTATCGAATGTGTTGTCAGGACCCTCCGTCGCCCAGGCGTCATCGCCATTGTCCAGCTCCGATGCTTCTAAGATCCTGCAACTCATGAAGACTACGTGCGGACGCATGCATGGGATCCTTTCATTCCGGACTGCTTCCACCACCGCCTGGACGTCGGGTTACTGCGCCATCAACGTCGCGACCGGAAGTTTGATCTACCAAGCAAAGGGAGAGCCTGCCTTGGCCAAAACACTGATCCCAGACCTTCGTGGTTGCCAGGTCCGGTCTCGCGTCGACCCAGAGTTGGGCACGAACTACCTGAGCGTTTCGACCTTCACTTCCGGTCTTGGAGTGGAGCTGCGACCCCATGTGAGCGAAACCTTTGATTCTTGGCTCGCCGCGTTGCTATGCTGGCAACCAATTCGGCCAAAAGGGGTGCAGAACAAGATGACCAAGCCCCAATCGGTCGCAATAGGCGATCGCCGGATGAGCGACCGCCGACGGAACTCGGAAAGCACCGTTCAAAAGGAGGCGGCCATCATCAAAGTAGGCAAGATGCTCCTCTGGGACCGGCCGAATGCGTCGGGTGCACGTCCGTCCTCTGGCCGTCGCGTCTCGACCTACCGCCAGCAACGGGCCCTTTCGTCGGCGTGGCAGAAAGTCAGCTGCACGCTCCAAGAGAACGGCGCGTTTAAGCTCTTCACCGAGTCCGACATCACGCTGGTCACCTGCATCCAATTGTCCCAGCTTTCCCGCTGCGCGGTCCAGCAGCTGAATGCTTCCGTCTTAGAGGATGAATTTTGCATTGCCATATATCCCCAGTATGCCGCTCACGCGGTGTCGGGACTGACCCGCCCCGTGTATCTGGCATTGGAGAGCCGCGTCCTGTTTGAGGTGTGGTTTGTGCTTCTGCGCGCTTTCACGATTCCCGAACTCTACGGCCCCGAAACTTCCATCGAAGATGACCCGACTCGAGTACCAGGACCGACGGACACCATCGGAAGCACGGCGGATATGTTCAGAATCGAGAGAATGCTCACAGTTCGAGTGACGGAGGCCAAGCTCTTCCCGAAAAAGACGCCGGAAGAATCGATCCGGAGTCGGAAGCAGTCTAAGTCCATTAGCAACACTTCGACGTCGGCAGTAAATGACTACTACACCGAGGTTCTTCTGGATGGAGAGATTCGCGCCAAGACTGCGGTCAAGTATCGCACTGCAAACCCTTTCTGGAGAGAGGATTTAGTGTTCAACGACCTGCCGCCCGTGTTGTCTCAGGTCTCGTTGCTCGTCAAAACCCTCAATCCCACCCAAAAGGACTGGAGCCTCATCGCGCATGGATCTTATGCTTTGAACCAAGAAGCGAACCCTATGCGCGCGTTAGATGATGTTGAAATCTCGTCCCATGACGCCACGTATGGTAGAGTGGATATCAGATTGGACGACCTAGAGTCCGGCGTCGAAACCGAAAAATGGTGGCCTATCCTCGACGACCGAGATCAATCTGTGGGAGAGATGCTCATGAAAGCCCGGATGGAGGAGACTGTCGTGCTGATGTCGAATGAATACACGCCCATGTCCGAACTGCTCCATTCCTTTACCAATGGACTGACCATCAACATGGCCCAGGTGATGTCCTCGGAGCTCAATCAGCTTTCCGAAGCCCTTCTCAATATCTTCCAGGTTTCGGGCACGACTGTTGAGTGGTTATCGGCGCTGGTTGAAGACGAGATCGACGGACTGCACAAGGACTCAACGGCAAACAGACTCCGATACACCACAAGAATCCATTCCAACGACGCACGCGAATCTAATCAGGATCGAGAAGTCCTTGTCAGGGACATGGGGCGCACCGCCACCGTGGAAGCCAACCTTCTCTTCCGGGGCAACTCCCTGCTCACCAAGGCGCTTGACTACCATATGCGCAGGCTTGGTAAAGAATATCTAGAGGAAACCATTGGTGAGCGCCTGCGTGATATAGATGAGAGTGACCCTGAATGTGAGGTCGATCCGTCTCGGGTGCATCGTTCGGATGATCTTGAGCGCAATTGGAGGAACTTGATATCCCTCACTACGAGCGTGTGGAAGTCAATCGCAGGCTCGGCATCCCGGTGTCCGGCGGAACTGCGGCTCATTTTTCGTCATATCAGAGCCTGTGCCGAGGACCGTTACGGCGACTTTCTGCGCACTGTCACTTACAGCAGTGTCTCGGGATTTCTGTTCCTGCGCTTCTTTTGCCCTGCAATTCTCAATCCCAAGCTTTTCGGGCTGCTGAAGGATCATCCCCGCCCTCGGGCCCAGCGCACGCTCACTTTGATTGCGAAGGCTTTACAGGGTCTTGCGAACATGACTACCTTCGGTAGCAAGGAGCCTTGGATGGAACCCATGAACAGGTTCTTGAATGGACATCGAACTGAGTTCAAGCAGTTTGTCGATTCAATCTGTGCCATTCCAGCCGACAGACCAGCACCGATTGTCACCCCATCGTATGCCACGCCCATCCAAATTCTGGGCCGTCTGCCTCCGCCGTCCCGCGAGGGCTTCCCCAGCCTCCCATTCCTGATTGACCACGCCCGAAGCTTCGCCAACCTTATCCGCATTTGGCTCGATTGTGTACCGCAAAAACTGGACGAAACTGGCGAGATCGATCCGGCCGTCAGGAAATTCCATGAAATGGCTGTTCGCCTCCATGAGCGAACCAAGGAATGTCTCAGTAAGGCGGAGCAAGCAGAGCGCCCGAGTGGCAACCTTGAAGTCAAATGGGAGGAACTGGTCGATGCGATGGAGAGGTCGGCGACATTCTACGATGAAAGCTCCAAGCCGGCCACTCCGGCCGCGGAGACGGCCGTAGCAGGCTCCACATCTGTGACTGGCAGTCATCGCAATTCCATCGGATATTTTGCCTCGAGGCCTGGACTTCCCCGCCGATCGACAGATTACGCCGCCGAAGGTGCTGATGATGATACGCCTCCGAGTTCCTCGTCCGCAACCTGGGATCAAAGCCGGATGCCTTTCTCCATACCTCGATGGTCGGAGCCGCGAGATAGCACCGGCAGTTCCAAGAACTCGTCCACATACTCTCTGGAATATCACGACTCCTCCAAGGCTCGCAGGTCTAGTATGACCCGGGAGAGTCGGGAGAGCCGAGAGACCAGCAAATATCGGTTCTTTGATTTTGTTCCTGCACCGTCCCGGCGCAAAGCCAAAGATCGGGACCAGGCTCAACAATCGCGAGAGGAGCTGCGGAACGAAATCTAGAGTCGTGGCTCTACTTGATACTCGGCATTATGAATCACCCTACGTGACATGATCATCTCACCTTTTGTTTATGCATTACACCAGGTCTTACGACTGCATTTCTCCCGTGCTTTTTCCTGCCCCCTCTTTGGGATTCTTGCTCCTGGCTGTGTCGAGATTCCATGATAGAGTTGGATATCCAGCAATCCGTCAACAAGCGTTGTTCCGTTTGTATAGCCGGGGGTTTATGAATCCCGACATGCTTTGATGTACATTTCTGGCTCTCCTGTCTTATTCCGCCCCCTACATATGTGCTGATGATTTACGCACGTTCTCTTATACTATCAGTGTTTTGTCTTCTCGTTCCTTCTCTTTTGGAAAGCATTTCTTTTTTCATGGTGTTGATACCCTCCTCTGATTGCTGTTTTCCCGTGGGATACAAAGGATCCTACGATGGTGGCGATGTGTGTTTTCGCTCTCTGCCGTGGACAGAAGGGTCTCGTTCGATTGAGTATGTTGCAAGACAGCGTTATCGAATGTGTAAATAGTGTCTTTCTTTTCAAATAGATGGAATATATCTTCCATGTTGGGTAACTAAACACCGTCGGAGTGTAATTATACAGAAGGCAATCTTTGGAAGAAAGCAAAGTCGCTTGAATAATAAAAACCAACGAAGCAATTGTGCATCACATCCACAAACAAATCTTTCCACTGGCGGTCCCACCGGCTACCCAATTCTTGCTGCGATGGAAGACAGCGACTGCAGGCACGGCAGTGATGCCATCTCCGCCGAGCTGGGCAAGCTGATCACCCGAACCACTGTAGATATCCACGAAGCGGTTCATGTTGCCGATGCAGAAGCGCTGAATGTGCGACTGGGGGTTTTGCTGCCACTGGGGACGGAGACTAGACAATTGTAAGTATCAGTTATCGGTGTTATTTAGGGAAACAGGGGGCTTACATGGTAACCCATCGACCCGTCTGACAGTTATGTCGCACCACGACATCAGGCTTCATCTGGGCGTCTGAAAGCGAATGCCCCGGTTTCCACGAGGCAATACCCTTGGCTCCAAAATCGTAAATCTTCAGCGAGTCGTCGTACGACGAGGTCGCGACCTGGCCCGCGCCGTTGAACGCCGCATGCGACACGGACAGGCGGCTCTCGTGCTCGCCCACCGCCACGGGCGACTTATGCGACAGCTTACGCAGGTCCCACAGACGCATGGTGCGATCCAGACTGGCGGTCGCGAAGTAGTGCGGGTGCGTGGGGTACAGCGAGAAGCCGCCGATCTTCTTGTCGGAGAGCGTCCAGCGCGTGGCGGAGTCCTGCCGCGGCGTGCGCATGTCGTAGCGCCCGAACTCGCCGTCCAGCGTCGTCCAGTACAGACAGTGCGGGTCGTCGAGCGCCATGTCCAGCCCCGAGATGGGCACGTCGTCGGCCGTCGAGGCCGGCGCGTACCGCTCCACGGACGTCGTCTTTTCCAGGTCCATCTCGCGGATCGAGCTGTCATAGCTGGCTGTGTAGAGGTGCGTCGGTTTCGACGGGTGGATAGTCATGCAGCTGATGGTGCGCGTGTGCGGTTTGAGGGTTGTGAGGACGGGGTCTGGGTCGTCGTCGTCGTCCTCTTCGTCCTCGTCGTGCGTCGCGGCCGACACGGGTTTCGTCTGCGAGGCGTCCAGCACGCCGAGGTGGCCCATCTTGTCGCCCGCGAAGATCAGCGGTTTGCTCTCCGACGGGTGGAAGGTCATGGCGTAGATTCGCTCCGGGGTGAGCTTGATACCTGCGGATGTTGAGTAGGACGTTTACCACGTCAGACCGGGGGGTTGGGAGATGCGTACGATTGGGTTCCCAGGCGTCCCACAGCCCCAGGCCGCTCATCTCCTCCCGCAAAGCCTTCAGATCCTTGTCTGTCGTCTTCTTGATGTCCTCATCGCTAAACGTGCGCTGGTACGGCATGGCCACGCCCTTAGTCACGACGTCCACGCCCAGCAGACTCTCCCCGGACAGCTTCTGCCCGGAGACCAGCATCTCGCTGAGCGAGAACGAGTCGGACTTGCGCATGCGCTTCGCCCGCTCGGCCTCCTGCAGCGCCGCGTCGTGCTCGTCCGCCTTGCGCTTGGCGACCTCGCTCTCGGCCGCGATGCCGCGCAGTCGCGACGACATGCGCCGCGGCACCGGCGCCGCCGCCGCCGCCTCCTCTTTCTTCACCTTCTTCGGCGCCGGCTTCTTCTTCTTGGCCTTGTCGCCCGCCGGAGACGCGCCCTTGGGCATCTTTGGCGGGAACAGGCCGACCGACTGCGCATCCTGCGTCAGCTTCTTCAGCAGCGCGTCGCGCTCGGCGATGTTGGCCAGCCGCTGCTTTTCAAATTCGGAGAGCTCCTCGCCGCCCATTGTGCTCGCTGCGTGCAGACTATGCGGAGTCTATGTGTGTGGTGTTTGAGGGTCGTGGTCTTAACATGTGTTGGTGGTGGTCGGCGCGGAGGAGAATACGCGTCTGTGGACCGCGTGGTCACGTGTGCGTGGGATCAATTTAACCCGGATCAAAATCTCTATGCACCGCCCCGATCTCCATCAAGATTGTCCTTTACCAACACCGACATGTCTGATTGTGTTTAGCTGTCCAACATGCGCATGCCTATCTCCCGGGCCTGGCTGGCCCTCACGCGCAATTCCCCCGTGCCCTTCCTGTACCAGACGCGCACGCTCGCCGCCCGTCCGACCCATTCCCTGAGCACGCACGCTCCCCGCGGCTCCGACGAGGACGCATCCGATGCACAAGACGAGACCTCCTCAGCGGCTAGCGAGGCAACTCCCCCGCGCAAACCACGCAGAAGCTACCTCCAGCGCCGTGCGGCGTCCGTCGCCCCTCCGCCGCCTCCGGCACCGCACACACCGACCCGCCCATCGAAACGCCACGCCCCGACCATGACGCAGGGCGAGAAACAGGTGTTCAGCGAGCTGCTGGAGCAGATCGGCGTGCGGCCGGATGCACCATCCCCGCCGGCGGACGCAGACACTCAGCCCGACCCGTCTCCCACCCCGCACGCGTCCTCGCTGAGCGACGCAGACCGCTCCGAGATGGCGCAGATTTCGGCGATTTTCGACTCCGTGCTGAAGGATATGAAGCGGCGGAGGGGGCGGGCTGCGTCCAAGACAGTAGATGCGGCTGCGGCTGCGGCTGCGGCTGCGTCCGCGGACGAGGCCGCAGCCACGACGGGGCTCCCGCCCGGCGAGGATGCAGACACAGACGCAGACATCGGCCACGCCTTGCAGGAGAAGCAGGTGTCGACGGAGCGGGCGATCGAGCTGGTGGTGCAGCGCGAGGCGGGCAAGATCGAGGCGGCGCTGCGGGCGGCGGTTGAGTCCGGGGCAGGCGACACGGCGATCTGGGCGGTGTGCAAGCAACGGATCTTCTCGATGCTGCGGCATCTCGACTCGGCGGAGGTGTCAGCCCTACCGATATCTGATGCGTCCGCCGACGACGGCGAGAGCGAGACGTTGACGGTGCCTCCGGGCGTGCCGCACGAGCCAGTGGTCGTGGCGCTGTACCCGCAGATGCTGCTGGTGGCGTTCCGGCTGCTGAACCTGCATTATCCGGGGTCGCCGCTGATCGCACAGTTCCGGGCGACGATCAAGGCGCACGGGCGGGCGTCGGCGGTGCTGGGCAGCTCGACGGGGCTGTACAACGAGCTGATCTACTTTGCGTGGCGCGGGGCGCATGACCTCCCCGGGGTGGTGGCGCTGCTGCAGGAGATGGAGGTGACGGGGGTGGAGGGCGATGGGCGCACGTGCGCGCTGCTGGATGGGATTGCGCGGCAGCGGGAGCGGGATCTGACGGAGCATCGGCGGCGGGTGCGCGCGGAGCCGGGCGGTGGAGCGGCGCGCGAGCCCTGGTGGGATCTGGCGCCGAACCGGCGCGCGGTGCGCGAGCTGTTTGGGCCGGAGGGGTGGATGGAAAGACTGACGCGACGGGTGCGGGCGCAGCGGGAGCGGGAACGGGAGCGGTCCCGATGATCTACTGTACAGAGTAGGAGATGGGGACGAGTGTGTATGATATGTATTGTACAGGTGTATAGTAAGACAATTCTAGAGTAATACAGGGTGACGTTAAATCTTCAAACCCCAACTGCGTCCCAGACCGACGGCGGTGGTTCCCATGAAGCCGAGACACTGCTTGATGCCGGCGAGCTTGTCGCCGACGGCCTTGGTATCGGCGATGCGACGGGCGACAAAGGCCTCGGTGGCGACGAGATCGGCGGCGTCGCGGGTCATGTAGAGGTCCGCGGCGGCGTAGACAGCAGCGACGGAGAGCCGCTTGGTGTACCAGGCGGCGTCGACGGAATTGTCACCGGCGAGGTAGAGAATGTCGGAGGCGAGGGCGTGAAGTTCGGAGAGGGAGAGGGGGATATTTCCGGCGAGGGACATGACAGCGAGGGCCTGCGGATTGATTAGCTGGGGTGGAATGGACAGGGCGAGGGGTGACGGAACGTACATCCTGCCATTGATGGCGGATGTCGGCGTTCATGCGGAGGCGCTCCATGATGAGGGTCTTGGTCTTTTCGTCGACGGAGGCGTTGTCGGAGGAATCTAGAAGGTGGTCATTCTCGACGCGGGCGCGGAGGAGCCCGCGACGACTGGCGAGCCAGAAGAGGATCAGGTCGAATTCGGCGCGGGGGAGGAGCTGGACGGAGACGTCGAGGAAGCCGGCATCGCGGGCGCCGAGGGTGAGGGCATTCTTGGTGAAGCCGTGGTCGGGGACGTGGCGGAGGGCCGCGGTGAGGATGGTGGATTGCGAGTTGGTGTATTCGTGCGGCGGGGGGTCCGGATGGAGGGTGGAATGGTATGGACGTAGGGATCTTGATGGGAGATGGGATGGCGAGGGATGGGAGAGAGGGAGGGGGGAGGGAGAGGAGAGGAGACAGGGACGAGACAAGCGAGAGAGGGAGAGGCGGGAGAGGCGAGAGAGACGAGCAACGGGTGGACGGAGAGCCATGGTGGAGAGGAGTGGTGATAGAGAGAAGAGAGAGAAAGTGAAATGGTGAAGGGAAGAGAAAAGATGGAGGCGGAAGGAAGAGGTAAGCGGTGGCCTGAGCTGATATCAACGATCAAGATGTAGATAGATGATGGATATAAAATAATATAAGTATAAATAAAATATATAAATAAAAGTATAAATATATGAATAAAATGTAAATAAATTATAATAAAGTAGAAAGTAGAAAGTAGAAAATAGGTATTATGATAGATAATATACTACATAGTGTGACCTGCTCCGGGTGAGTTCATTCTGTCTTCATCTCTTTCCTCTTCCACCACCACTGCAACAACACCTGTCTAACCTGCACTCCTACTCTACTACTACCTAACTAATAACTACCTACTCCTGCTATTCCCTGCCTACTACTCCAACTACTCTTCTTACTACTACTCCTCCTCCTCTCCTCCCCTCCCCTTCTCCCTCCTCTCCCTCTCTTTTGTTGTGATCCACGCGTCGCGAGTCGTCCATCATGGGTAAGCATTGTTTTGATCTCTCTCTGTCTCTCTATCTCTATCAGTTCCTCAAGGTCCTTGTCTGTCTTGGCCGGCCCATTCCCTCTCTCTCTCCCTCTCCCTCCCTCTCTCTCTCTTACTGTCTTCCTCTTCTATCTGTCTTCTCTCTACAGCACTCGGATTCTGCACCAATCACACCCAGTCACCGTCTGACAGCGTTTTGCTTTTCTTTTTCACTTTCTCTCCTTTTCCCCCCCGCTGTCTCCTGTCTGTCTGTCTCTCTCCCTGCATTCTTCTCCCTTCCCCTCCCTTTCATCTTCTTTTCTTCTCCTTCTCCTCCCCCTCCTCTCTCTCTCTTGCTCTCTCTCTCCATCTCTTCCATCGCCCAGGCTAACCATCCCAGCCGACGTCTATCGCCCATATCAAGTGAGTCTCCTTTCGCTTTCTTCTCATCTCTCTCGCCATCATCTCCTTCTTCCCTTCCCCTCTTACTCTGATACTCCTCCCTCGTGCGCTCTTCTCGCCTACGAGACGGCGATCACCATTCCTCAGCATTCAACATCATCCATATCCATTAATTTTGATCCTCTACTGAATTACCCCACTCGATGGATGATTTATCATGATGGATCGCGATTCCTTTGATGGGTGGTGTGGTTCCCCGGGTCCCCATACTTCCCTCCAGCCCCCGGTCACCTGACCTGACCCGACCCGTCCATCAACCTTCTCTCTCTTGTCTCTCCCCCAATCCAAGTCGTTTCATCATCTCTTTCTCTGCCATCACACCCTTCTCCACTACCCCTCCCACTCTTCTTTCTTCAATTACTTCCTCCCGTCCTCCCTCCCTCCTCTGCCGATGCCGGCCGACTTCTACGATACTGACCACGCTCAGCGCGAGAGGTCTCGCTCCCCCCGTCGTCGTTCGCGCAGTCCTCGACGCAGCCGCCGCTCCTACTCCCCCCGCTCGCGCTCTCGCTCGCGCGACGACTACCGTCGCTCCGATCGCCGTTCGCGCTCGCCCATGAGCACCGCCCCCGGTGTTCCCGGTGCCCATTCTGCTTCCAGTTACCCCGGCCGCAGCAGCTACCCGCCCCCGCCCCGATCCTTTGAAGATCGCGCCGTCGCCAAAGAACAAATGATGCAAGCCGTGCGCGAGTCGTCCCAGCAAGACCGTCGCGTCTATGTGGGCAATCTCTCCTACGATGTCAAATGGCATCACCTCAAAGATTTCATGAGACAGGGTGAGCTCCCCCTCCTCCGACCCTCCAATCGCTCACTGACCCCACCAGCCGGAGAGGTCATCTTCGCCGATGTCTTACTACTTCCCAATGGAATGTCGAAGGTGGGCGCCAATGCGTAGTGTGGCTGGTTCCTTTTTACCCTTGTGCTTTCTGGCTTTCCTCCCTTTCATTCCCCCGTTGTGTCGTTTTGATGGAACTGTTTGGGTTGACGGGCTGGGCCTGGACGTCCGGGATATTGTAGGGATGCGGGTGAGTCTTTCAAAAAGAAAAAAAAAATCCATTCCAAAATAACGCTAATCGATCCAGGATTGTGGAATACGCAACGAGGGAGCAAGCGCAGAATGCTGTCAACACGCTTAGCAACCAGAACCTGATGGGCCGACTCGTCTACGTTCGCGAGGTATTTCCCCTCTGTGTTGTCGTCTGTCTCGTCCCAATGCTGACTCTCCCAGGATCGGGAGCCCGAACCTCGTTTCACCGGTGGCCCAGGCCGCGGAGACTTTGGCGGCGCCGGTCGCGGTGGCTTCGGCGGTGCCTATGGCGGCGGCGGTGGTGGTGGTGGAAGACAGCTCTACGTCGCCAATGTTGGTCCTTCCCATCGTGTGATCGTGGACGCCGATGAGTTAACATCCTCTAGCTTCCCTTTAATGTTGGCTGGCAAGATTTGAAAGATCTCTTCCGCCAAGCAGGTAAGTCCCGACCTGTGTTTCGCGCCTACTTCTCCCCCCTTCTCGTCGAGTCGATATTGATCCCATCGCCTTCCAGCACAGCAAGGCGCCGTCATCCGTGCCGACGTCCACACCGATGCCACCGGTCGCCCCAAGGGCTCCGGAATTGTGGCCTTTGAGTCCCCCGACGACGCACGCAATGCCATCCAACAGTTCAATGGCTACGACTGGCAGGGCCGGACCCTGGAGGTTCGCGAGGACCGCTTTGCCGGCGCCGGCATGGGCTTTGGTGGCCGCGGCGGCTTCGGCGGCGGCTTCGGTCGCGGTGGCTTTGGTGCCCGTGGTGGCTTCGGCGGTCGCGGCGGCTTTGGCGGCGGTTTCCGGGGTGGCTTTGGTGGTGTGGGCGGTGGCTACGGTGGTGGCCCCGGCTTCGAGGGAATGGCCTCGGTGCCGCCCAACTCCTTTACCGATTTCGCCACCTCGGGCGGCGAGAAGAGTCCGATCATCTACGTGCGCAACGTGAGTGACCTCTGTCCGAGTTGGCAATCGACGACTAACATGCGCAGCTGCCCTGGTCCACCTGCAATGAAGATCTGGTCGATCTGTTCTCCACCATCGGCAAGGTCGAACGCGCGGAGATCCAGTACGAGCCCAATGGCCGCTCCCGCGGCACCGGTGTGGTCCAGTTCGACAATGCGGAGACCGCAGAGACGGCCATCGCCAAGTTTACCGGCTACCAGTATGGCGGTCGTCCTCTCGGCATCACCTTTGTCAAGTATATGAACATGGGCCCCGGTCCCGGCGTCGGCCCTGGTCCTGGCCCGGAGCCCATGGACGGTGCCGAGCCCACCGGCGGCATCACCCAGGATCAGATCATGTAATATTCCCCGTTTGTTGGTTGGTTTGACTTTCGTTTGTTGTTGCCTCAAAGGACCGGGCGGTCGAAAAGTTCGGATGTATTGGTGGCCCACCAGAGCCTTGGAGCCGGGATGTTTGGTGCTTTCCGTATATCTTCTGGCGATCGGTCGGGGTTCTTTTGAGCTTGTTATCCAGGCCTCGTGTGAGGTCGGAGGGTGTTATCTTGAGTACCAGCTTGGTAGAAATTGCCATACCCATGTCTGGATTTGGGACTGTAGATGTCAGAAGTAACCCCACACTACGATGTAGCAAAGGCGATGGTTTCGAAAACCAGTTGGTATTGCAGACTAGCAGCATCCTTTTGGTGTGAAGAATGAATATATATCCAACCACATCGCCATATACGCGTATATACTATGGTACAGCGAAGGGAAGAAAACAACAGGAAAATCGTTAGGCATAACTCCCCGTCTACAGCAGTAGACTCCCATGTCCTCGCCAGTCATCGTCCATCCACCCAAAACGCCAAGAATCAGTCAATGACATGCTCGTCGCGCGACGACTTGAACAAATGAGAGACGTAAGTTAGATAATGAACTAAATAAAAGAGTGAATGGAGCAGGTCCTTCCGGGTGGCTGCTCGGGTCAGAGGAAATAATGTACAAGAAGGGTAGGTAGGTAGGTAGGTAGGTAGAAGCGTTCCGATACTCAGGGCCTCCGGCCTAGGCAGGGACGTGCGTGGGCGGGTAATGGCCTGGAATACGGAGTTCCAGCGCCGACACGCTGGCCTTGGAGCGAGCACCCGGCGTCGTTACGGCGCCATCGGCAGCGGATGCGCCCACCCCGTTCGGCATGGTGGATCCGACCGGAGCGGTCTTGGAGGAGAAGACGTCGACGTCGGGACGCGGCGCGGGCGCCTCGGGCTCGGTGGATGCCACCGAGGTCGGGACGGTGTGGTGCGTGTGATCGGTCATATTGGTGGTTGGCGCACTCGACACGCTCTCGTGCCGCGTGCGTGCGACGACATCTCGTCCCGACTGTGGACCGGGCGCGTCCCGCTCGTGCGTGTGGTAGATGGTGTGCGCGGCTGGCTGTGTCGTGGATTCGGCGTCATAACTGATGTGTTTCCCCTGGCTGTCACCCTCGCGCTCCGACACGGACTGCGGCGGGCCGAGCCCGTCGGTGGCCGGTAGGTCTCGATCGGCTAAGCTCTCGCCGCTGGAGGGCGACAGCGGGGCCTGCAGGTGGCGGTCGATCTGCACGTCGCTGGGGAAGCGGCCGCCGGGCTCGCGGGGCTGCGAGGTCGGGCGCGGGTGGGGGTCGTGGGCGAGCACGACGGACTCGGGCGAGTAGGGGGTGCGGTCGGCCTCGTCGTCGTCCATGACGCCGTCGCTGCTGGTGCGGTAGCTGGTGCTGCTGACGGTGCGGACGTGCTTGCGCACGAAGGCGTTGCGGGCCTCGCCGGTCTTGGAGATGAGCGACTCGATGTCCTCGTACCAGGCCATCATGGTGTCGTGCGACTCGGCGCGGAACACCCACGAGTGGCCGCGGTGCATGGCGCCGGTCTGGCGGCCCTTGAGCATGAACTTGTGCGACGTGGAGTCCGGTTGCGAATGCGATCCCAGTTTCTGTTCGGGGAGGTACAAGGACATCACCGGGGTCTGCCAGGCGACGCGGTCGGCCGATTTGAATTCGTGCAGGTGCGTCGGCGACAGGACGTACCTGTTGTGGAAAATTGTGAGTCGGGAGCTTGTTGGCCGATGATGAGCGGGAAGACTTACCATCCCGGCGTGTAGCTCTTGAGGTATTTACTCTTTCGCTCCAGCATGCCGGATCTGACCTCGGCCGCAGCTGGATGATCTTTGCCCGGGTAGGTGATGGTCTCGACGTCGCGCAGCGGGACCCGCGGATCGACGAGTTCGTCGGTGGTTGCGATGAACGAGTTCCATTCGTGGTCGTGCGGCATGGACACGGGCCCCACGCGGAGCTTCTCAGCGGTGCTGTACGCCTCGTCGGCTTCGCGACGGAGGATGCCGGCGTAGGCATTGTAGGCCTTTTGGATTTCGCTGACGACGATAGATTCGAGTTCGCGGCCGGAACTTTCGAGGTTCAGAAAGGCCTGCCCACGGTTAGCAAGGGGGTCGCTCCCAGGGAACCGCGGACGCGGGGACGCACCCGGTGCAGGTAGTTCTCCTCCTCGATTTGCTTCTCGATCTGCTTGTCGACGCTGAGTCGCACGATGAACGGGTCGCCTTTGCCGGAGGTGGCGGAGGGATCGGTATCGACGAGACCCAGCGCTTCGTGCAGATGGCGCACCGTCTTGCGGGTGGCCTCGACTTCCTTGTCGACCGAGTTGCGGAAGTCGCCTGATAGACCGCGGATCTCCTTGGTCTTCTTCTGCAGGTCGTTGCGCAGGCCGATCAGCTGGTTGACGACTTCGTTTTCGATCTCGGCGGCCTTGTCGGCCTCCAGGTAGCCCTGACGGTGGAAGTCGCGCAGGATCTCGGTGGCCTCGGAGAGACCGCCGGAGGTGAGAAAGGTCTGGGGGACGGCGGAGTTGTTGAGGACGTTGGAGGCGGAGAGGAAGAGCTTGGCGCGCGTCTCGTAGGACTTTTGCAGTTCCTTGAAGAAGATGATGAGGTCTTTGAGGACCTTGCGCCAGGCTGGGGGGGATGTTAGTATGTCAAGCGCGGAGAAGCGCAACGGCACACGCACCTTGAAAGCGATTGGCCAAGACCTCCGTGGGACTCCCATCCGTGGGGATGGGGATGTAAAAGGCGCTATGCTGATCGTCGGCGCCGTCGACGCGGTACTTTTCGCGATCGCCGAGGGCCAGACTGCGCACACTGCCGGCGCGCATACTGCGGCGACTGCCACTGCGACGCAGACTCCCCTTCCGACTGAGCGAGTTCTTCTTCTTGAGGGTGCCGGTGGCGGAGCGGGTCGGGGTGGCGGAGCGCGAGTGGGACAGCTGCGAGGCGGAAGGGGGGATGCCTATTGCGGAGGGATCATCGAGGACGAGGGAACCGCGTTGACTGGCGGCGTCAAAGTCTTCGTGAAAGCGAGACGGAAGCGCGCCGCTTACGGCGGCGGGGTTGGTGGTAGTATAGATGGAGTTAGGGCGGGAATTCGAGCGGGAGAAACCTCGACTGGAACGAAGGGAACCGGTTCGGTGAGCGATGGAGGGATAGGCGTCCTGGACGGGGGTTTGGGAGCGGACGATGGCGGCCATGGTGAGGAGGGGAGGAGGAGAGAAGGGAGAGGGAGGGGGAGGGGGAGAGGGAGAGAGAGAAAAGAGAAGAAGAAGAGAGATAAGAGACGAAGAGGAAGAGAGGGGGGTAAGAGGGGATGCAAGATAGGCAGAAGAGGCGGTGCGCCCGTGACGGCCGGACAGTAGAAGTAGTCTAGAAGCCGGATATGTAAGTACGGAGTAAGGTGGTAGTAAGTAGTAGTAGTAGTAGTAGTAGTAGCAGTTATGGAGTTATGGAGTACGGAGGTGGTAGATGGAGAGATATAAAAAGAACACCCCTTTAAATAAAGGAGGCCGATCGATCGATCCACCAAGCCCGATAGAAGAAGAAAAGAAGAAGTAATAAGTAATATACAGAAGTGATGGAAAGTAGCAGTAGTAAGACTCGAATAGTTATAGTGGAAGTCGATTAGGAGAAAAGGAGACGATGACGTCTACACTGCGGCTTGGCGGGGACAGCAGATTCGATCTATATTCGTGATATTATACCGTTCTCTCTCTACAATTCGACTGATATTACAGAGTAGTCACTTCTAGAAGAAGAGAATATCAACTCTAGAATATAGCTAGCTACTGATCCTACCTTCTAGAATCCATCTCCTTCTAGAAAGGAGGAGATCATCGACAAGTCCCTTCGTACTATGGAGCATCTCCTAAGAAAGTAATATAACGGTGGAGCCTAATTACCACATCATCATGAACGCCTCTTCCCCTTTTTTCTCCCCTTTTCCCTTTTCCCCTAAACGTCATCCCCGTGCTACCATTCTTCATAATCTTCAGTCATATCATCATCATCATCATCATTCCCCTTCCCCGGACAAGTGAGGAGGTGAGATCATATTCCCTATTCCCCCCTGCGTACTCTCGCTCTATTGATGATGGACTTCTAGTCAGTGGACTGACTGCCTGTCATGCCCGAGGCATAACTATTCACTCCTGGAATGTCTACTCCGTACTCGGTGGATCCTCACGCGATCATCTCCGGCAACAACGCCTCCGTGAAATTCCACAAGATCGCCGAACTGTGCGAAATCACCGCCGCTCCCGTATACCAGGTGTTCCAATACCCCTGCAGGCCCGCAACCTCCCCATAGAACCCCCCGCCGATGGCCTCGGCATCCACCACCAGTTTGAACGGTGTGTGGCTGTTGAACGCCACAACCTGTGGGACGCTCGTCGTCTTCACTTCCACCGTCGACCGCAACTGACCGATCACCTCCACCACATCCGCCTTCACCGCCGCCTCCTGCATCGCGTACAATACGGACTACCATACCAGATGTAGAAGATCCCCGGAATTTGGGTTTCCATGACCTGGTACGGCGCCGGCAAAGGAGGGATATTGGCCATCGTCTCGGCATTGGCGTTGCGGAACCGATATCCCGACGGCAGTCCGGTGTTGTTGACCAACAGTGTGTAATACCCGCTGAACTTCCATCGCGAGAAGAGCTCCCTCTCTCGTCCCGTCAGGTCGATTCGGATGGCTGCATATTCTTCAAGAGCGGTGGGATACTGACGAGTAGCTTCGACGCCATGATCAGCTTGTGCCCGGTGGGTGTCTGCACCACCAGCCGGACCCCCGTGCCGTTGGCCGGCCGGCTGGCCGCCACTACTGCGACGAGAACAGAACGTCCGCCCCGAGCCGTGCAGCCCACCCTGGTGTAGATCTCCCCGTTGGTATGGAGGCCTTTCACGTCACCGCCGTGCAGCGCATCGATGAAGGATCCATCGAAGATCTTGAACACGTTGACGGTCAACTGATCCAACACGTTGGACAAGCCTTGCGCCCCGTAGTAGACATTGTATCCGACGTCCTCCAGTCCGTATTTTTCTAGGAACTCGGAGAATAGCAGGAGAAGATCCTCCGGCACAGGGTCAGGCTGATCCCAGCTATACTCGAAATACGGGTATTTCTGCAGCTGCCGGATATACGCCGTGTAATTGCTGCTCGAGTTCACCGTCACCCGCGCCCCTGTCTGGAAATTGGCGTAGACGTCCGTCCTCGCATCGCCCGCATACTGAGTCGTCGGGACTCCCAGGCTGCTGGTATGCACTGGGAGGGAGGCTACCGGCTGACGGGGGAAAGGCCATGGTGGGCGTTGATGGATTGAGTGGGTTGACGCACGTCTACAGTTCCTTATATAGTGTCGGTGCATGGCTGTCTGGCTATTCTGTCATAATGCTATTCTCTACTCCGTAAATATAAGAATCATGTCTCGGAGATAATGCTCTTGTCAGCAGTCACTTATACCCCGTCCCTTATAGTTATGTAGTACTTCGTATACTCCGTAGTGCTTCCTGCCCCACTGCTAACTATTTCCGTATGGGGGCAAGTACTGCTGAAAGTTGAAAGTGAAACCTGCTGAGATCATCGCAGGCTGCAGCAACCTAAGTTAAGGGAACATCGCTGATTTTCCTCTTCCACCTGGCATCATTCCTTCTCACCTACCCCCATCCTGATCATGTCTGGAGAGTGTGACAAGACTGGCCCCCCATGGGGCGACCTAGCTGTTGAGCAGTACTTTATTGTAAGATCCTCTTTTCACCTTGTCATTCCTTTACTTTGCACTTGGGACATTCAAATATTAACTCAGCACCTACAGACAAACTGGGACCACTCTTCCGCTGAAACTCCAGACCAGCAGCGGAAAAGACTTGTGGCTGAATTTCTGGACCTAAAGCTCATCCCCGCTGAGTGGATGACAAACTGTGAAGGGGATCCCTTACTTATTCCCCCGCGGGAGCCCAGCATGGAAGAAATTGACACGATCCTTCGACCTTATCGTTGTGAGAAACTCCGGTGGCACGCCGATAATATTTACACCGGTGAACTATGTCCTATGCTTCTACGCACGCACTACAGCAACGACGAGGACGAGAAGAAAAGACATGACGAGATGATGGAGAAATGGACAGACGGGAAGATATTTAGCGACGAAGCATGGTGGGCCGTTCTCGACGATGCGGATATATTCAATTTTGGGTCTGACTGGCGCCGCATCTATGACATTTTACCTGAGGTCTCTTACCCTATTGAATTTGGGTGTATTACAAAGGACGATCACCGGTATTTTATACGGTACATCGAACCATGTGAATATGGTGAGATGCGTCCTTTTTTCAAAAGAGATCTTGCGGCTCGGAAGCAAAGCGATCCTCAAGCGTGGCGCGACGACCGGGATTCAGTGATCGAGTCGGTGGGCATGACGATGCAGGGCAGCGCTACAACCACGTACATCTTCATCGCGGATGAAGAAGCTTTTGAAAGCGGGCGTCCACGAGTGATTTATCTCGACGGACTTCGACGAATTGTTCGCGAGGGTCGCATGGACCCTGAAAGGGATGATTTCGGCAGTATCATCGGCTTACGGATGACGACGCATGAATTGCTGGAGTATACGACACTTGATGAGAAGTATCGAGTCAATGGAGAGATCGGGAAGGAATTGTATCAATTGACCGAAGATGATCTCGCAGACCCATAAGCGGGCGCGTGCAAGTTGTGGATTGTGTTCGGAATTCTTGGAAAGCTCTGATGGCGATTGTTCGACATCGTGCTTGGTTCATCAGAATGCAGATGAATGCTCTTGTTCTCACAACAACCATATTTCCAATGCGGATTTCTTGGCTTGGAACCCTGATGTTGGCCCAGATTGCAGAAATCTCAAATATGATTACTATGTCTGCGTGGGCAGAGACTCGACCTCCACGACACCGGCTTCAACGACGACTCCCACCGGAATTATAACACCGACCCCAACCCAGACCGGAATGGTTGCCAGATGAGACAAATTCCACAAAGTCGAAAAGGGTGAAGGATGCCAAGCGATTCTGGACCACTATGGCATTTCTTTGGCCAACTTTGCGGCCTGGAATCCTGATGTCGGCAATGATTGCAGGAACTTGTAGTACAACTTCTACGCCTGTGTCGGTATCAAGTCTCCTTCTGCAACCTCGCCGACTACTACAACCCCGGATACGAGTGCAACTCCGTCTCCAACGCAAGATGGTATGGTGAGCGGATGTAAAAAGTTCCACAAGGTTGAACAAGGTGAATGGTGTGCCAAGATTGCGGATATCTCTCAGCGACTTCCTTGCTTGGAACCCGGATGTTGGTGCACAATGTAGCAATCTCAAATATGACTTCTATATCTGCGTTGGCAAGTAGTTATACATGGTCTGATCTCTTCATTTCGCCCAGCTGGGTATCGTTCATGTCTTCTATCTTTTCCTTCCGTATGTTTCTTTTATTTCTGTTATGTGCCCTTTTGTCTCTGGCTTCGAACTGCATAAATTTCCTGGCATGTTTTAGAAAACAACATATTGACGGATAGATACGGTACTCGCGGCTACAGATATACTCAATATATTTGTTCTGAATTATGCCTTTCAACCGCTCTATACAAACTAACCTCTTTCCCTCTTCATTAGAAATGTCCTTCGAACCAGGAACCTCTACGGGCTCGGCAGTATGTCCTGGGCTGTTGCAATTTACCCCCATCTCGCGAATCGGTCGGGTTCTCTGTAAGCCGTTCAGATTGGGTATCTGTTGCGGTTAGCGCTGGTGGGTTTGACAGAAGAGGCAGAGATGCTTACCTGGATGTCCATGAAGATCAGATCAAACACGGAGCCCTGATCCAAGCGAGCATTGACTGTGTCGAACGCCTCTTCACCGTCTTTGACCGTTGTCACGTCGTTCACCTCCCCCGAGGCAAGCATTCTGGTGAAATTTGCTGACTGGGTCTATAGGCAAAGAGACAAGACTGTTGCGGTTCACGACTTCCTGGTTGACAGTGTTGTCTTCCGCCACCAAGACATGGATCTACTTCGCGTGGTCTTCTTTATTATCCTTGGTGGCATTGTTCAAACGAGGATTCTTGGCGGGATGAGATGTGTTGTTGAGTGTTATGAGCTCTCAGTGTCCTCGAGGATATGAAGAAGGCTAGGCACGGGTAGAGCTATACGCGGAGGACCTTTTCTAAGTATATATCATAGATTATATCGAAATATACAGCTAATATTTCTTTGAGAATAATGCCTTCCAGTTATCTATATATAGTGTATAATTCCTACCCGTGTTCGGACTTATTATAATGTATGCGCCGAGTATAAGAAAGCATACTAATAACTGTAACTACAGAAATGCCCTAAACAAACTACCCAGGTATAGCCTGTCTAGAATATTTAAGGCACCAACGCATGGCGCGGAAAGACCACGCTTTTGTGTCTAAAGACCACGTACGACTATGGTCTTTCCGCGGTGACCGACAATTACTCTGTCAGGCTCGGATAAAAGATCTCCGAGAGTATAGATATTCCGCCACGACTGTCGGATAAACGATGGCCTCCACGGAATAAAGAATCAACAATCGTCTTGCGGATGCGTCAATTGATAGGCTCGTCGTTCATAGAATGTCTGGATTTATGGAGACTGCAATGGCACGGAAGATGAAGTCTAAAGACGCCGGCTGGCAGGCCCTTGTATAAAAGCTAGCAGAGAGAGGGAGGTACCTCTTCCTGATCCATTCTCCAGACACTCCTCTACCACCATACTATCAACTCTACAACCCTTCACTCTCGGACTCACCATCATGTCTGCAATCCCTCCGGCCGGCACCCCTGTTGGGCTCGAGATCCCCGCCAAGGACGTGGCTCGCGGTGAGTACTAGAGTTCACCCAAGTCTCTCCGTCTCTATACTCTCCTCCACGCATTTATCCGACAGAACGCAGCAATCTGACACAAGCAGGATCCGCCTTCTACCAAGCCGTCTTCAACTGGACCTTTGCGCCGTCCACGCTGGGTTTCCCCGCGCACAAGCTTCTGACCTTCTCCGTGCCTGGCGGCGTGCTCCCCATCGGCGGCGCCATGCGCCAGACGGATGACATCCCCGCCGGCCCCGGCTCCACGAAGCTCTACCTCTACGTGGAGGACGTTGGCAAGGCCATGGAGGTGTGTTGTCCGCCCAGTGGTCTGGGGGATACCGGCTAACGCGGAGCAGGCGATTGAACAGAACGGCGGGAAGAAGGCGAGCGAGGTCCTGCCTGAGGGTGATAAGGGGCTGTTCCAGTACTTTGAGGATAGCGAGGGGAACAATTTTGCCATCTACTCTTACAAGAAATGAGTGGTGTACGGGGGTGGAATGGAGCTGGGTGTCTGGGCGTGTTGCGTAAGCACAGGCAGAGATAGAAACTGTTATTCCAGGACAAGACAGGATTCAGCGACCGTCGCGGAGTATGTATGTGTTTGTAGGATAAATGTCGACCGACAGATCCTTCCGAGGCTTGGGCAGTGCTTGTTGCTCCGGCTGGATAGCCGGACTGTGCCGGGTCGGAGTAACAAGCCTTGCATGGTACGGAGTAGATTTCGACGACGAGACTGTTGCTATGGATTGTCATCTACACTAACAGACATCGTTCTGTCCTCTTGGCTAGCCTACGTGTTCTGATATATCATCCCGAGGCCTGGCACAGAATTCCACCGTCAATCTCGGCATACGGAACAACACCATGGAAGCAGCGTCTTCCCGTCTGTGAATACCGCTGGTCCTGCACGGACACCTCCAATCCAAGCGGTTCCCGGTGGTGAATCCGGCGACAAGGAAACCTCATCACGGTCGTTCAAGCCGGCGACTCCAACCAGGTAGACCGCGCCGTCCAGGCATCACAAAAGGCATTCGAGACATGGAGATGAAAGACACGCCAGGAGCGCGGGCTCTACCTCCTCCAAGCGGCCGACAAGCTGCAGAAGCACAGTCAGGAACTGGAGTTCCTGCTGTGTCTGGAGAACGGGAAGCCCGTCAAAGACGCATCCTTCGACGTGGGATTCCTGATGCAAGTTGCCATCCGAGTTCTTCGACCGGGGCAATAACTACTCCTGCGTCATCTCCGAGCCCCATGGCGTCTGCGTGAGCATCTTACCCTTCAACTGGCCGCCGGCCCATGCCCCGGGGCAAACTGGCGGCGGGCAACACGATGGTGCTCAAGTCCGGCGAGCAAGCCCCTCTGACGCTGGTGCGCATCGTCGAGATCCTGCAGTCAGTATTCCCCGCCGACGTCGTGCGGGCCGTCCCCGTGCTGGAGGTTGAGGTACCCCAGGCCCTCATCCACCACAAGCTGGTCAAGATGGTCTCGTTGACGGGGTCCATCGTCTGTTGCACGAGACCCTGTTCTTGCGCTTAGAAATGCGAGACTATAGGAGGCCTTTCAGGGGCCTCGTTATTTGTAAGCAACCAGCATTCTCCATGTCTTTGTCTGACACATTAACCTCCTCCTCCACAGCTGCCTCTGAACATCAAACTATTGAACCTGGAGGACTCTGTTCTTTCGCTCTATCTTATCAGACACCTTGCATGCTTGCTGCACTTGTTGGAGTGTACACACTCAATCCTGGGCGGATTTGAGGTGCCTGAAGAGCGATGCAGACCGGTCAGCACTACCGCGACTAGTGCTCACACTGCAGTGCCAAACGGCTCGAACAACGCCCAGACCATATGGTCCTAATCTGCCCATCAGCAGAAAGGATATAGTTGGTCAATCCCACGCTCCTGTCCGCTGGTACACACGTGAAAGCTCCCGTCGAATCGCATCATGCTCTCCCGCGAAATGGCCTCTACCGTACATCGACAGCCCCCCAGGCCCTCCACAAGACAGCGACAGAGGACAGGACGAGCGTGCGAGGAGTGCCGGCGCCGCAAGCTCCGCTGCGATGGCCAGCAACCGCGGTGCGGAGTGTGTGTAGAATCCGACGTGACATGCGAGGTCAACAGCCAGCGCCAGCCGCGGGGCCCGAAGAAAGGATACTTAAAGGCGTTGAGGAACCGAGTCGGTACATGCGACGAACCCTAGTGTCATGGCATCAGGGCTGATTGAGGCTCATCATCACAGCAATGCTCGAGGATCGGCTGGCGGCGCAGCATCATCGCGCACCTGTGTCCGCATTCAACCCTTTGTCGACCCCGTTGACCGATGATCCACCCGATGGCACCAATGTGTCCAGCGCGTCGAGTGTTGCTGAATCAATTCCGCCGCCGCTCATCACCGAGAGTATGACTGTCTCCGAGCCCGATATCACACTGTTGAACACAATGACAAGCGTCAGTTCTGCCCCATCGATCGCGATATGCAACAAAGAAATCGGGGGTGTAGAGCCGATGACCGAGCTGATGCAGGCAGAGCTGTAAGCTTCTTGCATGCTCTTCTTTAAATTAGGCTGATGGGTGGCCAGGAACCAACTGTACTTTGACCGCGTTCACCTGTCGGTCCAGATCCTCCATCAGCGTCGATATCTGAGCTGGGCAAGAAACGCCGCGAAGAGGACATCTCGCCGGTGTCTGCAGTACGCAGTCTGGACGCTGGCGTCTCTCCTCTCTGCTCAATTCCAGCACCTGCAAGACTCCTTCTACAAGGAGACGAAGCGGACGCTGGAACTCTCCTATCTCTCAGGCGACTCTAACACGCCGGTGGACACGGAAGAGATCCAGGCATGGATTCTGATCGCAACGTACGAGTCCATGCGGACCTTCCATCGCTCCGCGTGGATGAGCGCCGGCCGTGCGTTTCGGCTCGTGCAACTGATGCGCCTTCACGAGCTTGACAGTCCCACGAAACCGCCTGTGCCCGAGGCCGACCTGGTCGAGACCGAGGAGAAGCGTCGGGTCTTCTGGATGGCCTATTTCCTGGACCACCTGTTCAGCATGCGTAACAACTGGCCGATCACCCTGAACGAGCACGTGGTAAGGCTCCTGTCTTTCTTTACAACGCTAGACAACCAGAGCGATCCAACCTAACTCCATGTTATGGCCAGATCTGCACCCGTCTCCCAGCGCCGGAGAGGGAGTTCCAAAGCGGCCAGCCGGTGCTAGGCGCTTTCCTGTCCGAAGCAATCATGGACGTCAAACCGCAGACAACGTCCCCGTTCAACGAATGCGTCATCCTCGCCACCATCTGCGGCCGCAGCCTGTTCCACGCCCAGCAATACAGCGTGCGCTTCATCTACGGTGACACGGCCCCCAACTGGACCGACCAGCACCAGTGGCTCGACAGCCTCCTCAACAACCGCCTCCAGATCCTCTCCCAGTACTACCCGTCTCCCACGCAGATCTGCGACCCCATGCTCTCCTTCGCACATATCATGGGTCAGGCGAGTGTGATTCATCTCTACAAGGGTATGGAGTCCGTCGTGTGGGCTATTGATGAAGGGGCGTGGGTCGTGGAGTATCAGCGGCGTGCCCTGAACGCAGCGCAGGAGATCGTCAAGCTAGCAAAGGGGCTAACGGAGTTTCATTTCTTCAAGGTAGAAACGCTCCCATGCGGCGTTCATTGCAGAGACTAATGTGACAACAGGTCCATCCCCTCATGCCCATCCCGTTACTGCTCAGTGCCGAGTTCCTATACAGCAATCGAGGCACGGACGCGGCATTCAACTCTCTGCTTCAAGAGCTCCTGCAGACGTTTCGGCAGCTAAAGAATGTTAATGACCCAAGCCAGAGTTACATTCACTTGCTAGAGCTGTCATGTACCACCGCCTCGATTGGCTTGGCAAGGGAAAGTTCTACCGCGCCATGATTGTGTCTATTGTATGTGTATGAAGTCTTATAAGGGACTTGCCAATACGTTTAACGATTGAACGAATGTATTACTGTCCATGAGCTGTGTGAGTTGCCTGTGACTCATCTTGTGCGAAAGCATCCTGGGTAGTACTAATCGACCAAACCGAGTAGAACGGGTGGCCAGATCAGTCTCTCTTCTCGCTATAAGTGGTGGTCGTGCGCTCCAACATATGTTCCTCCACAGTGAGCACATCTTCATCCTGGACTTCCTCCTCAATGCTATCCAGAGGTCGCAGCTTGTAGTCCAGGTTGCCGTCAAAGAAAAACACCACACTGTAACGATTGTTGATGTTCTTATTGATGATGCGGTGGATGCTACTCTTGTACAGTCCCCTGGTAATTCTCCTCATCATAGGAAGAGTTGTATAGTCCCGGTGGTAGTGCGGATATTCCCGAATACCTTAGAGGCGTGTGGAGTCACGTGATACCGAAGATTGATTTGATAAGCTCGCACTGTGATTGGTTGGCGTCCTCCTTTCCCCAGCGGTCCAGATGTCATCAGTCGTGCGCACGCTTTCATACATCGCTGGAGTACTTCGGCCATGACAATTGAGGCAATAACCCGTAGTGCACGCATGGCTGCGCCAGTGAACTGCTCTTTTCCTACCACTTGTCCCTGCCGAATGTTATAAGTCAATTGGCCCGATCTCCCTTTATGAGGTTGTCCACTCTCCGCATTACCATTCAACCGCAGTGAACCATGATCAACAGAACAAGGAAACCTTCATTGGAGGATGTGTGAAAGATGCTAGCTAAAGGTGGTCGACGTGGCGTGGTAATTTTACACAAGGAGAAAGGGAATCGGCAGATTGGACAGGGAATATCAATCAAATCAATTTCACGACGCGGGAACCTGGGACGTGGGGACGTCAATGCCGTATGTCTCCTTGATGCGTTCAGCCCGTCTCTCTGCATATCCGGGGCCATAGATACCTGCGATACCAGTTAGTGAAATCTGAAGCCACATCAAACACGATCATGGCATAGTAAACCTACCCCGTCCTTCGCCCAGTTCAGCGAAAGTCTGTTCCGCCGGAGTCCGGTACGCCTTCCGCAGTTGCTGACGGCGTTCGAATTCGTCAACATCAGTGTCCTTCTTGTAACCCCACAGGGAGCCACCAGTGTACTCGAAGGCGCCCATGGCGGTGGCCAGAGCAGCACCGTAGCCCAGGAGGGCGGGGAACGTCCGTGCTGTACAATTCTATCAGACCGGTGCCCTATCATAGAAAGCTCTAAGGTTCGGTAGATAAGGGAACAAACCTCGCAGACCCAAGATCGCACCAGAGAAGAAACCGCCCAAAGCGACGTTCCAGTGATCATCCTTCTCCCGTAGGTTGGCCGACGCGGTCTTCACGAACTCATAGGTACCTCCCATCGCAGCTGGAAATCCATGGTCAGCAACATTGCCTCACCAAAGAGCCCTTCCAATTGTATCCATACCGAAAACACCGATGGTGCCGCCGCTCCGCACGAAGACACCCCATGGGCCAACGTTCTTCCTGACAAGGGTGTTCTGGACGGCCGAGGCGAAAAGACCCACTCCACCAGTGAGCATGGTGGTCTTCAAAGAGGCTCCAATCGCATCTTTCGGGTGGTAACTGTGGTCTTCGGTATGTGTGGTCATGGTGGCGGTTGGCGGAGGAGGAGGGGGTTGGAATTGATCGAGCGCAACGAGAGGTCGAGGCGATCCGGGAATGGTAGAGGAGATGGGATTTTGGACGTCGTCCGTTCTGCCGCGCGACACCGCCTTACCCGCCCAAGGTGGGAAGCTTCCGGTGCTACGACTATACTGCTTGACCAGATGACCGATGCTCCCATCCCTTGGTCTAGGTGTAGATCGGAGGGACATTCTTCTCACATTCCTGATCTCCAGCTTCGCATCATCTTAATTTCTCCCCCGCCGAAAGTGACCCAGCTCCGTGCCGTGAACCATTGCCAAGCTTGCTGCCCGCTTGAACCAACTAGTATTGCGGTCCCCGCTGTATCGTCATCTTCTCCCGACTCAAGAGGAGCACCAGAATTCCATCGCTCCAAGTTTGCATCCCGGGTAACTCTCTACTTCTTGCCGACATCTCTACATGGAAAGGTTTCTCCAACGCCTACTGGGTCTTTTGAACTGATCCTTCGACTCGCGTGAGCTCGTCGGAGCCTACTCATGTCGTCTCCTCAAAGATCAGGTACAGATTTCTTGTTAATAGTGATATTGCAAGCTTCCCCTCGTACCCTCTGTGCTAACCAGTCCGTGATACGCTCTCACAGGCAAGACTGCCCCACGTCTTGTACAAGATATCCTCGAATACGATCCAAGCCATCCTCCGGACACCGGCCGAAATCTACTCTCCGATGTCCCTCCGGTCTATCCTGAGCATTACCATGGACAGCCGCTGGACACTATCTCCCCTTCAGCTTGCCGCCACATCTACCTGACTAAATCGAATCAAACTTATCTGCCCCGGCCGGATCAGGGTACGACAGGAACTCCGACAAAGGTGTCCGCTGTATGTTCAAAATGCCGATACCACTTTCAGGTGACTGTGAGCTCTACTCCTGGAATCGGTCAGCCGAGTCAGGGTCGCCAAAACCATGTCCACCATCTGGTGTATAAATCAGGAAGACCAGGAAACAATGCTGCACCACCCGAAGTCACAAGCAAAGGGCAGACTGCCGAGACGTACAATTACGAGTGTTCCTACCTTGCATGTCCTGCCGCCGTGACTGTACGGGTCTTCTCGCCGGTCCTGCACAAAGAATGGGTGCAAATGTTGACCGATCTGGACGTGGTATACAAAAGGGCTGATGAGGCGATTGCAGCGCAGCCCGACAGGATGGAAGGTATTGGACGGCCACAGCCGATCAATGTCCTATTGAATCTGCGCACGTACATCAGCAACGCTCTTCACAATAGCCAGCAGAGCAAATCGATATCCGCGATCAACAAGCGTTTCATGTCATGTTTCGGTGTGGAAGGAATGCCTTGTAAAGATCTCTTAGAATTCCTTGGTTTTGTCAAGGTTTGTGCCTCCGGATCCTTATAATATACCGTACCGCTGCTCATGTCATCAGCACGAAAACTCATGGGAGCCTCCTCGACCCAATGCGTGGGCTGAGTTTCCCTACCGCGACCCCCTCAAGGTCTTCCTCGACGATGTGATACACGAGCTTACGCTCCTCATAGAACAGAGGCCACCTCTGGAGAAAAAAGGCCATCAACTAGAATCTACATATCACTCAGCAAAAAGCGAGCTGCTTGAAGCGCTAGGCAGTTCGAACTGTGAGTCGTTACCAGCTATTATTGGCATTTCAGGACTAATGACGCCAACAGATGGGAAAGCCTCACGCCTGGAAGAATTTCAATTGGCATCAGCACCGTTAGTCCCCTCTCGTCCCACTGGTTATGTACAGTTATTCAGAATAGATATACTGATGTACCGTCCAGCGTCTACGAAGACTTGGGGGTTGTGGAAGACATGTCTTCTACCTCCATAGTTGAGGCTTATAACCGCCAAGTTTCAGTAGACCCAGCACGAACGTCACTTTATTTAAAGTGTCTGAAGACGATTGGAACCCTCAGAGGCGGCGAAGACGAAGCCATCATTGACACGGCGGTCCAACTGGCTTATTCAGAAGGGAAATATACCGACGACGATGTCATCGATGCCTATAAGTATTTTGGATTGAGCCATGGCGACAAACGAATCACAGACGACAACATTATCGGAAAATTCTACGCGTTCTTGAGTGCCACCAACCAAGAGACTGAGACCCGCACGCAGCTTTGGAGAATAGGCGATAGCAGAGGGAGCGATCGGATCAAGTCGGCAGCAGAAGAAAGTAAGAATCGTCGGGGAGCCCTCGATACTGTCTGAGGAAATGGCTGCTGATGTCAACGGCAGGAGTCGCTACTTTAGAGCAAGCGTATATATTTCTCGGTGTCGACGCGAACACAAACGATGATTTCGTGATGACCATGTTCACTGCCAAGGTACTACAGCTGAACTCTGAAAGATGTGGCGGTTAGCTAATGCCAATAAGGTCAACGACAGTCCAACCAGCAGAGATCTGGCAAGGCGCGCCGTCGAGATCATTGCAGATGCAAGAAACTCCGCTGCCTTGAAGCATTTCTTCAAGACTGGCGAAACGACCGCGGGAGAAATGGATGTCGCTGATGCTTACCGGCTTCTCCAGATACCTGACCGCACGGTAGATGAGACAGCGATTATGGCGGCATACACAATCTGTGTAGACGAAGCACCGACGCAGGCCGAAAAATACAACCAAGCCTTGCAACTAATCGCGAACGACAAGAACAGTACCTTCTTGAGCAGTCTGGTGTCCGGTCCTTTAGGCAAATCAGACCGCAATGTATCAGAGTGGCCAGTGGGCTTGCAGAACATCGGGAACACCTGTTACCTGAATAGTTTACTGCAGTTCTATTTTTCGATTCGGCCGTTTCGCGACATGGTCCTGCACTTCGAGGACTTCAAAATGGAAATCACAGATGAGACCCTAGGCAAAAAGCAGGTCGGCTCTCGCAAGGTTTCGAAAAAGGAGATTGAGCGATCTCAACGTTGTAAGTGCTTTGCTGCCTCTTAACTATTGGATCTGACGTACTGATCCGCCTGTAGTCCTCGGTGAACTTCGGACTCTGTTCGACAATATGATCACGTCACCATCGTCGTGTGTTACTCCTGGTCAGGAATTAGCACGCTTGACGTTGATTAGTCCTTCGAACGAAGCGGCCATACGTCGTCGGTCGACGATAACTGCCAATAGACCAGCGGGTCTTGGTGAACTCGACGGCATGCCGGTTCTTGGACCTCTCGGACCTCCGCAGGCAATTCCAGAAAATGAACCCAAGGGGGCTGCAGCTCACGAGGCGGAAAAGATACAACGCTCAACAGTAAGCGATGTCGACAGCGAGTTGACATTGGTTTCGGATGGGAATAAGAACGACACATCTACGCCTCACCATGATGACAAGGAAAACGAGCCTCCGGCTGTTGACACTGTGATGGCAGATGCCCCAGCCAAAGAAACACTGGAAGCGGATGAGAGTGGTTCTCCTAAAGGTACCACGGGTCCTAGAGAAACCACCCCAATCCCTGATCAGCCCCCGCCAGTCCCACCGCGACCAGTTCCACCACCCGATCCACAAAGGCAACTCAAGGAAGAGGTCGAAATTGGTGCGCAGCAGGATGTGACCGAAGTAATCAACAATGTGCTTTTCCAGAGCCAGTGTGCCATCAAGCCAGATTCGCTCGCTCCTGACGGTGAGCAGCAGGATTTAGTCAAAAAGTGAGTTAGCTCGCCCCAAGATTGAAGATTCACACTAATGGTCTAAATCTCGCCAGCTTATTCTATGGGCAGGCCAAATCGTACATTCTTTCCAAGGAAGGCGTGCGATCCAAAGAAGAATGGTGGTGCGACATCAAGGTCGACGTTGCAACGGAATCCCGTGATATCTACGCCGCCATTGATGGCGCGTTTGATGTGCAGAAAGTGAATGTGGGCGATTCTGTCGCTGAGCAGTATGGCGCCATCAGCAGGATTCCTCCAATTCTCCAGATCCAAGTCCAGCGTGTCCAATTTGATCCCGTCAAGAAGCGTTCGTTCAAATCCACCAATCACCTGGAGTTGAAGGAGACGATCTACATGGATCGGTACATGGACACCCAAAAGCCAGAAGTGGTGAACCGACGACGTCAGTGCTGGGAGTGGAAGAAAACTTTAAGACAACTTGAGGCGCGCCGGAATGAGTTACTACGCAAAAATGTATGATCATGGACCCGAGAGTGGCAAGAAGACTGTCTGACATGAGCTACAGGACGCGGACGGATTCGACATGCCAGCCTTGTTTGAGAGTGCCAGGGAAGTCCTCGACGATCTGGACACTATGAAAGACTCTGTAGACACTGCCGCAGACGCTATTGATATTGATCCGGAAATATCTTCCGGTCTTGCCCGACTTTCTGAAGCGGCCAGATCCGAGTTGAGCTGTATGTCTCGCCCTTTCTCTCCTTGAGGGCCGTCTATGGCTGACCTGTCTTGCAGCTATCGACCAAGAAATCAAGAACCTCCAGTCAATGATTTCCAGCCAGTTTGCCGACTATAGAAGCTTGGCCTATCGGCTGTACGCAGTCTTCATCCATTCGGGGTCTGTCTCCTTCGGTCACTATTGGATCTACATCTTCGACTTTGAGCGCGATGTGTGGAGAAAGTACAACGACGAATATGTGACCGAAGTTCAAGATATAGACGAGATCTTCGCGAACCAGGAGCGGGCGAACCCACCCACGCCCTACTTTCTAGTCTATGTCAACGATGACATGAAGAGCCGCCTGGTCAACCCTGTGCACCGGGTTGTGCAGGAGCAGCCTCCATCAAACGAACAAAGCGAAGCTGCCACGACGACCACGACAGCTATAGGGCCGTCAACAAGCGAAGATGTCGACATGAACCCGCCGCCCGCGTACGATGAGATTTGGCCGGACGGGGGCACATCAGGTACGGGAGAAGTCCATTATGTAGCAGAAAAGGGGAAGAGCCCGGCCGGGGCAGAAGGCAATCGGGATGCCGTGAGTGGAGAATGGACGCCGAAAGAGACTAACGTCGAGGATGTGCAATGGTAGGCTCTGAGTATCAAACACCGGCTCGAGCCGCGACGCCAAACCCATTGAAACGCAAAGAGATTGACGATGCTTCGAACCTCGAATACCCAAGACGGGGCTCAGCATAGTGCACCGCATTGAGGCCGGCCTCCTGCTCCGGTCATCCCTTGCTGTTTGTCAGGACGAGGATGGCGCAGTGGACTTGGTCCTACCTCGATTATCACCCACACCACCTTACGTTCCTGAGCGATTGTCCGATGAACCTTATGAATACATGTGATTATGTCGATCTCGATCATGTCCGTTCATCTCGTACTGTACATATCTGTACCTATCTAACATACCCTGTTTGTTTGATTGATTGCATCTCTTGCGTTCTGCTGCATATGCTGAGTCAGCGGCTTGCGGCCCGCGGATCGGGACGGGGAGCGCAACCCGCCCTGCTGCCGCCGGTGGTCCACGTCGGTCGGAGGCGGCCCTGCAGCTCTGCATTTGTGTAGGGAGCGGACTGTCCGATCGGGAGAGTGAAGGAACCCGCCCTGGCTGAGAGAAATTAATGAGAGGAGATCAATATAGATAGGCAAGATAGAGTAGACTTATAGATATAGTGTCGTGACAATATCGAATCGGAGCTACCATACTCTCTCCAAGCAGTGCGGGGAAATTCCGGGGAAGAGCGCCGGTGACTTTCCGCAACTCCGCATCAACCCGCCCGCCAGCTCCCAATATAAGACCCCGACCCTCTCGACTTCTTCTGCCAAGTGACTCTCTCCTCTCATCTGTCTGTCTGTCTGGAGATCTTCCGCCGCAGCTTTTGACCCAGGCTGCTGTTTAATCAGCCACCGAGTTTGGTCGACGTTGGAAGCTTCTATCTGCTACGATACCCTAGATTCACTAGTCAGTCACTATGCCTTCCCAAGTGGCGACGTGTCTGCGCCTCGCGCGCCAGTTCTCTGCGAACCCAAGCAAGGTAGAGGCTCCCAGTGGCCCGCAAGTTGAACCAAGGAAAGCCGCTGACAGTCTCCTTGAATTTAGCACCAACGGTTTCTTGCTCGCGCTTTCTCCAGCACGATCATTCGGCCTGAGATCAACAAGGTCGTTGGATCGGCAGAGCTCGCAGTCAAGGACATGAAATCCAACTCGACGCTGTTGGCTGGTGGATTCGGTCTCTCCGGTGTCCCGGATACTCTGATCAATGCTGTGAAGGCCAATCCGTCGATCACGGGCCTTACCGTGGTCAGCAACAACGCCGGTGTCGACGGTGCCGGTCTCGGCCTGCTTCTCGAGTCCAAGCAGATCAAAAAGATGGTCGCCAGCTACGTCGGCGAGAACAAGACCTTTGAGCGCATGTACTTGACGGGTGAAATTGAGCTTGAGTTGACGCCCCAGGGTACCCTGGCGGAACGGTGCCGGGCCGGCGGTGCAGGCATCCCGGCCTTCTATACCCCTGCCGCCTTTGGCACGGTTGTCCAGACGGGCGAGCTGCCTCTGCGACACAACTCTGATGGAACGGTCGCCGTCTACGGCGAGCCCCGCGACGTGAAGGTCTTCGACGGCAAGAGCTACGTCATGGAGGAGGCCATTAAGGGCGACTACGCCTTTGTGAAGGCCTGGAAGGCCGATAAGTTGGGTAACTGCCAGTTTCGCTTCGCGGCCGCCAACTTCAACGGCGCCATGGGGCGTAATGCTAAGATGACTATTGTCGAGGCCGAGCATATCGTTGAACCTGGCGAGATCGAGCCCGCTGCCATCCATCTTCCCGGTATCTACGTTAAGCGCGTTGTCCAGAGCACCGCCCCTAAGAACATTGAGAAGTATACCTTCGCTAAGGACGAGGGCGACGACACTGCTGCTCTGGGCAAGGGCGATACCGCCGCCAAGCGCGAACGTATCGTCCGCCGTGCCGCTAAGGAGTTCAAGAATGGCATGTACGCCAACCTGGGTATCGGTATGCCGATGCTGGCCCCCAACTTCGTCGACCCCTCTGTCGAGGTCCAGCTTCAGTCTGAAAACGGCATTCTCGGCTTGGGCCCCTACCCTAAGAAGGGACAGGAAGACCCTGATCTCATCAACGCTGGCAAGGAGACCGTCACCCTTCTCCCTGGTGCGGCCACCTTCGGCAGTGACGAGTCCTTCGGTATGATCCGCTCCGGCCGCATCGATCTGACTATCCTGGGCGCGATGCAGGTGAGCGCTCGCGGCGACCTGGCCAACTGTAAGTTCCCTTGGCTCACACCCCACCCCCTCGTTCCCAAGACACATTGTCAGGGTCAGGATACTAATGCGTTGATAGGGATGCTTCCTGGTAAGATCAAGGGCTTCGGCGGCGCGATGGACCTTGTCTCCAACCCGTCGGCCACCAAGGTCGTGGTGACGATGGAGCACACTGATAAGAAGGGCAACCCCAAGATCGTCAAGCAGTGCGAGTTCCCTCTCACTGGAAAGACCTGCGTGAGCCGGATCATCACGGAACTGTGCGTGTTCGACGTCGACTTCACGGACGGTCTGACGTTGGTCGAGCTGGCGGACGGTGTGACTGTCGACGAGGTGCGGAGCAAGACCGGGGCGCCGTTCAAGGTGGCCGATGATGTGAAGCCCATGCTGTAAGCGTGTAGAAATTTTTTCTTTCTTGTCTTTTTACGACGATAGCATTTTGCATGTATGGATATGAGCGGTGTTCCATGCCGGGACTGGCAGATTGTATATAGCAATGGAATCGTCAATGCCAAGTCGATTGAGATGAGTCGTATATGTACATGTCTTTTCCTTCCCACATCCGGGGAGCGCAACGCCCACAATCCGAATTTGATAATACAGTCCGAAATAAATAACCCTCTACTCGTACACCGATTATACCTCTCGGTAAACCCCTAGGTAAACCGGAACAACCCCTTCACCCGCTTCCCCAACCGTCCCCACCAGTCTCGCGACGGCGCCTCCTCAAACTCCCGAATCAGATTATCATAGTAGTCCGGGTCACTGGGCGGCCGACGCAACCGCGGCGACAGTGGGTAGCGGCGCGCGTAGCGATCTTCCAGCAGCGACGAAAGCGCATTGAGCGATGACTCCGACAGGCCCTGAGCGTCCGGTGTTGGCGGTGGTTGTGTCGTCTGGGTTGTTGTGCGCTGCTGCTGCGACTGCTTGGTCGGATCGACTTCGGCGAGACGCGCCTGCAGGTAGGAGTGGACGGAGACGGAGGCTGGACGGACAGGGTCGGCGGGCCAGTGGGCGAGGAGGTGGGAGATGCGGGATTGGATGGCCTGGGGGCGGAGAGTCTGTGGGTTTGTTAGGAGTGTTTTGTTGTAGCCTTGGCACGATGACGTACCGGTGGTTTGGACATGATGGACTGCGTGGGAGATGTGGTGGTGGGTGGTGAAGAAGATCGGAGGTCTTTGGGAGTCTTTGATCTTATCGCGATGGTTGGAAAAATGGTCGGTCACGGGAGGGTCTGTTGGTGCCTGGGACCTCAGGCAGGAACTGTGTCATGTCGATTTCGAGCGTTCATGCGAAGATTATATGATAGATAAGGTCTCCTGTATATCGTCATCTGTCTAGTTCTTTATATTTGGTTCTAGTAATCAGCGGATGGTCGTATTTCTTGGTGTTGTTGCTCCGATATATATAGCTAAGCCGACCCGAAGCATTTTCAGGGCATGCTGGTATCGCCATTATGCTTCAAAATAGGTTGAAGATCTCTATACTCCCTTATAGCGACAGAAATTGTGAATTGAGTTTACTCTACCAGGTACATATAGTCGTACTTTCTCCCTGATCCTCATGATCTCCTTGTCTTCTATCGTCCCATCGATGCCACTTCCACATACGAGCGCCAATACTGCCGGTCAAGTCTGAAGCGAAAACATGTTGTGGCACTCATAAGCCAGACTGAGAGCATGGAATGAGAGGCGAGAGGCAGCGGCTTGTACCTCCGTCTGCAAGGGGTGTCTAAGCCTTCAGAGCACAAGTTGACTGGCATGGAGGCACTGGTGGAATGTCAGCCTCGATTTCAGCAAATGCACTGATAGCCTGATAATTCTCCCTCTCATGCAACTCGAACGAAGACACTGTGGTCTATGAAATTCAGCACGGATTCCAAGTTGTTTCATCTCTCGAGAATGTTGAATGGCGCAGGTGAGCTGCATCATAGCCCTAGGCGTAGCATCAATTGGTACTGTAGTACTGTAGTGTAACGTCCATGAGTGAACGCACCAATAGTCACGGACCAGACTGTCTTACAATTCTGCTTGGAGGATTGCTTGCTTGTTTCACGGCCGTGTGAGCCGAGTGAAAGTGAGCACTAAGCCTTGCCACAGAGTAATCGCTCGTTTCCCGTCCATCCGATATATGGCCGCCATGGGCCGCAGCTGGTCATAGATCCCGGAGTCCATTCCCTTATCCACGGCGTTAGACGGCATAGATATGTCGACATCTCAAGATACACTGGTGGTTCCTGGTACCCGCATAGCTAAACCGACCTTCCTGGTGTGTGCAACCCCGAAGTCGTTATAGTACTCAGGCCGAGGAACTAAATCACAGTCCAGGCCATCATCTGGACCTTCACGGGCCTCTCTCTTTTTTTCGTGATCTTCCGCCTCAGTGTCCGATTAGCACAGTCCCGGCGACTCTACCCAGATGATCTGTTGGTTGTAACCGCTTGGACTATCCTGCTGGCGACCGCTGTCATCTGGCAGGCCAACTCATCCATCTTTTACTACCACGACCTCGTCGACGAGGGAGCGGCACAATGGATGAAGGAGTTTGACGATCAATATAGTGATTTTGTACATTTTCTAGCGCCTTTAATGATTCTATACTACATCGGACTGTGGTGTATCAAGTTCTCCTTCCTCGTCTTCTTCTACAACCTCGGCTCGAAGATTACGAGCCACCGCATCTGGTGGTGGGTGGTGTCTGCCATAACAACTGCTGGAGTCATTGTCTCCATTGCGGATTTTGATTACAAGTGTTCCCAGGAGAGTCCGGATTATATCATTTGTAAGTCTTTCATCTTGGAGACACTGAAACTTGGCAGAATGATAACCATCAGGAAACGAAAAGCAAACTGCCTGACCCCAGCTCACATTCATTTTGAAAACTACTCTTCCTACGTTAATTTCGCTGTGGATGTTGCCACAGATTTACTGAGTGAGACTCCTCATCCCCAATAATGCCTGAAGCTAACGATCTCTGCATGATAGTCTTGTCTATTCCTATTCTAATCCTTTGGGAAGTGCGTCTTCCATTGCGTAAAAAGCTCGTTCTGGGCGCTGTCTTCTCAGTGATCGTGATCACCATTGCTGTGTCCATCATCCGTGTTGTTGTCAATCGGTCGTCTGATACGAATTTCGAAGTGACGTGGCTGTATTTCTGGAGTTTTGTGGAACTGAGCATCTGTAGGTTTACTTTGCCTTTTTATCGAGGTTTAGGTTGCTCACGCCACTCAGCCATTGTTGTTTCCTGCATGGCAGCGTTTAGACAGTTGTTCGTGACTTCACATAATAAACATCTATATAGGAACGACTCTCGCTCTTTGGAAGGATGTCGGGCTTGTGGGAGATTCAGATGGCGGAGGCGGCCTGGTGAAAGTTTACACTCGACGGGCAAATCCGGGAGCATAGGGGAGCAGGCTCAAGCAGTGGGCATGGAGATGAATGATGGAGAGCGGACGGGACGTGAAGAACTAGTCTGATTCTTTTGATGATAGTTACACGGGTCACTGGCGTACGGAGTATGTGGATTAGAAGCACTTTAAGTAACTCGTTCATTTGGAAGTTATGGGTCTCTTTATCGTCCAATCAGCTGGGCACCCTCCACAGGATGCTCCAATCTGCGAATGTATACCTCCATGATGGGACAAGAGATAATGTCAAACAAACTCAGCCTCCAAGCTAGGAGCATGTCGAGATTGATGCTCAAGTGGCACTTGTATACTCCGATGGAGGGGTGTCTGGAAGCGGTAGGCGGTGAAGGACCATCCCACATTACCCGAAAGAGAAGACTTTTGACTCAGAACAATCGATAACGATCGAATTTCTCCCCGCCTTTTGGGCTCGACGTCTTTTGGTTTGCAAACACAGAAGACTACATCCTGAGAGCCATGACAGCCGCTGCTGCCTCTGCAGCTGCGCTCGATCCGAGCAACAGCGCCAAGAACACTCTCAAACTCGAAAATGTACTATCATTCCCCCTCCTCCGCCCCTCCTCCACTTTCTTCCGAGTGTCGCATCCCCAGCTAACCATTCTCTCTCCCCATAGACCGAGAAGAGAGATACCCTGATTGCCATTGAGAAGAAGTACCAGGCGAAATGGAAGGCAGACAAGGTTTTCGAGGTCGATGCCCCCTCCACCACGGAGGTCCCTGTGGGCTCCATGTCCGCCGCCGAACTCCGTGAAAAGTACCCCAAGTTCTTCGGAACTATGGCCTATCCCTACATGAACGGTACCCTGCACGCGGGTCACAGTTTCACCGCTAGCAAGGTCGAGTTCATGGCCGGTGTCGCCAACATGGAGGGCAAGCGCGCCCTGTTCCCTCTGGGTTTCCACTGCACGGGTATGCCGATCAAAGCCTGCGCCGATAAGCTTTCCGATGAAGTCAAGAAGTTTGGTCAGAACTTCGAGGGCTACAAGGAGGAAGACGAGGCGGAGGAGAAGGCCCCCGCTGCCCCCACGCAAGAGGTCAAGAACGAGCAGCAGGAGAAGTTTTCCGGAAAGAAGAGCAAGGCCGCCTCGAAGACCGTCAAGATGAAGTACCAATTCCAGATCATGCTGGCCATCGGTATCCCCCTCGAGGAAATCCACAAGTTCGCCGACGCCAACCACTGGCTCCACCACTTCCCTCCTCTTGCCATCCGCGATCTCGACAGCCTGGGTGCCCGAATCGACTGGCGTCGCCAGTTCGTCACCACGGATGCGAACCCGTACTACGACGCTTTCGTGCGCTGGCAGATGAACCGCCTGCATGAGCTGGGCAAGATCCAGTATGGCAACCGCTACACCATCTACTCTCCCAAGGACGGACAACCTTGCATGGACCACGACCGGACTGAGGGTGAGGGTATCGGACCTCAGGAATACACTGCTATGAAGTTGAAGGTGAAGGAGTGGGCTCCCGAGATCGCGGAGCTGGTCAAGGGCAAGATTGAGGACGATGCTAGCGTGTACTTTGTCCCCGCCACTCTGCGGCCCGAGACCATGTATGGCCAGACTTGCTGCTTCCTCGGCCCCAAGATTCAGTACGGTATTTTCAGGGTCAGCGAGAAGGAATACTACGTCTGCACCAAGAGAGCCGCCTGGAACATGGCCTTCCAGGGCATCTTCTTCAAGAATGATACCGAGCATTTCCCCAAGACCCAGGACCAGCTCCCGCTTGTCCTTGAGGCCCCTGGATCCGCCTACGTCGGAACCCTTGTCAATGCCCCCCTTTCTTTCCATAAGGAGGGTGTTCGCATTCTGCCCATGGAGTCTGTCTCTGCCAGCAAGGGTACTGGTGTTGTTACCTCCGTGCCTTCGGACAGCCCGGATGACTACGCTACCTTGGCTGATCTGGCTAAGAAGGCTGACTACTATGGTATCAAGAAGGAGTGGGCTGAGCTTGAGATCTTCCCTCTCATTGAGACTCCGACGTACGGAAACCTGACTGCTCCCACCCTGGTCAAGCAGTTGAAGATCAACTCGCCCAAGGATGCCAACCAGCTGGCTCAGGCTAAGGAACTGGCTTACGGAGAAGCTTTCTACAAGGGAACTATGCTCGTTGGCGAGTTCAAGGGTGAGCCCGTGAGCGCTGCCAAGGATAAGATTCGCAAGTCCCTTTACGACAGCGGCGATGCCTTCGCCTTCGCCGACCCCATGGGCAAGGTTGTCAGCCGAAGTGGAGACGACTGTGTTGTTGCCTTCCTGGGCCAATGGTTCCTGAACTACGGAGAGAACGACGCCAAGTGGCAGCAGGACACCCTGAACCACGTTGTGAACACCCTCAACACGTATACGAACGAGACCAAGAACGGTTTCGAGAAGAACCTGAGTTGGCTGAACCGCTGGGCTTGCGCCAGAACCTACGGTCTTGGTTCCAAGCTCCCTTGGGACCCTCAGTTCCTCGTCGAGAGTTTGAGTGACAGTACCGTCTACATGGCGTACTACACGATCGCACACATGCTCCATGGCGACCGTTACGGCAACACGACGGGTCTCCTGAACATCAAGGCTGAGCAAATGATTGATGAAGTCTGGGACTACGTATTCACGAGACGCGAGATCAGCGATGACCTTGTCTCCAAGAGCGGCATCAGCAAAGACGCTTTGGAGCAGATGCGGAGAGAATTCGAGTACTGGTACCCCTTGGACGTCAGAGTCTCCGGAAAGGATCTGATTCAGAACCACCTGACCTTCTTCCTCTATATTCACGTCGCCCTCTTCCCCCCGGAGTACTGGCCCCGTGGAGTCCGTGCCAACGGTCACTTGCTGCTCAACGGTGACAAGATGAGCAAGAGCACAGGCAACTTCCTCACCCTGAAGGACTCTGTTGACAAGTTCGGTGCTGACGCTACTCGTATCGCTTTTGCCGATGCTGGTGATGGTATCGAAGATGCCAACTTCGAAGAGACTGTTGCCAACAGCAACATCCTGCGTCTTCACACCCTTAAGGAGTGGATTGAGGAAATTACCAAGGACCAGACCCTGCGCACTGGCCCTGCGGATACTTTCTGGGACAAGCTGTTTGACAACGAGATGAACAGCGTTACCCGCGAGGCCATTAAGCACTACAAGGAGTAAGCTCTTGTCCCTTCGTCAACCTGTACATTTGCTAATCTAGTCTCAGCACCAACTTCAAGCTCGCTCTGAAGTCTGCCCTGTACGATATGACGAGCGCCCGTGACCAATACCGTGACGCCGCGACGGCTACCGGCTTGGGAATGCATCGGGACGTGATCCTCCGCTACATTGAGCTGCAAGCTCTCCTCATGGCCATCATCGCTCCTCACTGGTCTGAGTACATCTGGCTCGAGGTCCTGAACAAGGTCAGAATCCATTCACCTTACGAATGAATCCCAGTGGCTAATCCTTCCGCATAGCCCGATACCATCCACCATGCTCGTTTCCCTGATGTCCCAGAACCCTCTGCTGAGCTCTCCGCCGCAAACATCTACGTTCGCAGCGTGACCTCGAACATCACCTCGGCCGAGGCTGCGTTCGTCAAGAAGCTTGCCAAGGGCAAGGCCACGGCCTTCGACCCCCGTAAGCCCAAGAAGCTCACCATCTTTGCGGCGAAGAAGTTCCCCGCGTGGCAGGAGAAGTACATCGACCTGGTCCGGGAATCCTTTGATGCGCTGAACATCTCGTTCAACGACAAGGAGCTGAACGCCAAGGTCGGCAAGCTCGGCGAGATGAAGAAGGCCATGCCGTTCGTCCAGTCGCTCAAGAAGCGTCTCATCGGCAAGGAGGCGCCGGAGAACGTCTTCGACCGCAAGCTGGCCTTCAACGAGCTCGATGTCCTCAAGGAGATGATCGGTGGTCTCAAGCGCACCACTGGCTGCCGGGAGATCGAGGTCATTGCCGTTGACGAGGGCGGCAAGACCGGTGAGGTGCTTGGCTCTGGTGAGAAGAGGGAGGGTCTTGCGGCTGAGAACGCCATTCCTGGCCAGCCTAGCTTCCACTTTGCCAACATTGCCGAGTAGACGTGGAGACAGATTAGATCTTGTTGAGGTCTAGATGATCTAGATTCGGTTTATGTTAAAGAGTCATAAAAATACATAGCGCAATGGTTTATGTTCTGGTGTCCAGTTCTTTCCTCCAAGACGATCTCCGATTGTGAAAGGACTACTGCAGTCTACGAAGCGAAGCAATTATAGATCCGCGTATGCGTATTTCTGTTGACAGGGTCATAGATGTGCCATTTAGGGGTTTGTTGACAGTCAAGAACCGAAGCACAAAGGTTGACCTGACCAGTCGAATGATTGTCTCCACGCACCGTCCAGCATACAACGACAAAGAAACACCCCCTTATCCCTCATAACCCCAGCTCACCTGAGAAAACACACTCTATCGCCCACATATGCAAATCACAGTCGACCCGAGATGCAATATTACTCGCTAGACGGTACAATCAACGAATTCTTCTCCCGATGCACCGTCACCCGGGACGAATGCGACCAAAAGGCCGTCCAGCTTACCGGGGAAGCTGTTCGACCTGTCCCGATCCAAGGGTCATTCAGTTACACCGTGGCAGGCGAGAAGTTACTGGTCCAGTTCCGCGCTTCCCACTCTCCCCTCGACACCGAACGACTGGCGCTGGCGCGGACGATCCACGGCAACGTGGTGCCCGCCTGCGTCGCAAAGGAGACATTCGGTCCGTCGCCGGCACTCACCGTCTACGTGATGGAGAAGGTCCCTGGTATCACCTACATCGAAGCGTCTCTGGCAAGTCTTCGTTGTCCGGCATGGCAAGAACGGACAGTCGCGGATCTTGCAAGGTGCGTCCCGCGCCGGCGTGCTACTAGGCCGCAGCTAACATGCCAGGAGATTCTTTGCCAGTTCGTGGCGGAACCGGCTCGCGGGGGGGTCCTATCGCGCGGAGTATAGCTTGGCTGATATCCAGGGTAGACTCGATACGCTGGCGCAACGGCTCCCTCCGCGTTTCCACCGCGCCATTGCTGATCTTCGTGGCGAACTGCCTATCATCTTTGGGCCATCGTATCCATTGGTTCTGGGCCATGGGGACCTCTGCGAGATGAACATTCTCGTCGATCCAGAGGCCGGGGGCATCACGGGGATCATTGACTGGGCAGAGGCGATGATCTTGCCGTTTGGGATGTCGCTGTGGGGGCTGTTGAGTATGCTAGGGACGATGGACTCTCAGGGCTGGCATTATCATGCTAATGCGTCCCAGCTGGAGAGCGTCTTCTGGGAAATATTTTACGAAAATGCGGGACAGGTTTCTGCTGGTGATAAGCGTGCTATCATCGTCGCGGAGAGGGCTGGGCTGCTCCTTCGTTATGGATTTACTTGGGAGAATGGTCTCCATGAGAGGCCGGTGACTGAGCGAGACTCTTCGTTCGGGTATTTGGATGCGTTTTTACCCCGGTTGCAGGGCTAGACAACCATATATGTTCTATATGAGACCACCGTAACTGATATAGATCCAGAGTGTTATGACATCGAGGAGAGGGACGTGTACATATATGCATGGCTTGTAGTAGCATGGGAGTGAGAACGAGTTCATTTCACAGCTCGAACAACGCTGATTATTCTGAATGAAGATGTCAGTAAATAATTCCCGCAGGGTCAGGACAATCCTACCTTCTTAGCCCCTCCTCCAAGACCTCCTCATCCTGCGAAAACACCATCCTGAACCAGCCCGGCGTCTTAGAATGCTCCTCGCCTGGGTGCAAGAAAACTCCCGCATCAAGGAACCGCTGTGCCAGCGCAAACTCCTTTTCCTGGGCAGTTTGTGCGCCCTCTGGAAGGTAAGGTGATAGATCGACGTAGATGAAGAATCCCGCGTTCCTGTGTTCCCGTCAGCATGAGAATTTTGTTATCGTTCGACAGTCAGGGAAGGACTCACCCTCCTCGGGCATACTTGATGCCTTCTTTGTCCAGCGTCGACGTGATAATCCGATACGTTTTCGCGAGGAGGTGCTGCGATTTGGCAGTGAATTGAGAAATGAACTCCGTGTCTTCGAACATGGTTGCTGCAGCGGTCACAGCGAGTTCGGAGACGTTGTGCAATCGCCTGTATTCACGTTAGATGCGGCGTGCCAATATCCCCGAGGGATCTTCGAAGGGAGTCGAACAGGATTGTTTTGCATGATTGGCGCAAGTCTACATTCTTGGTGATCAAGAACCCGAGGCGGAGGCCGCCACTGGCGAAATCCTATCTCTTGTCAGAGTAGTCGCGATGGCATGGGTAAGGACATACCTTGCTGAGACCGTACAAGACATGCACGAGGTCAGGGGCAATCAAATCTGGCGTGCTCAGACTCAGGATTGAAGTGAATGGCTGCGCATTGGGGTCTGCCGAGTCAAACACGCAGGATGCGTAAATCTCGTCGCTAATAAAATGCAAGCGATGCTCATTGCAAAATGATAGAATCGCCCGTAGAGTCTCAACCGGATAGCATCGTCCTAGCTTGTCAGATCCAATGCGGCTACCTCTACCTCTGGGATGAGTCACCCACCAACAGGGTTATGCGGGTTCACAATGATCACGGCGCGGACAGTGATGCCCCGCGCCTTTGCGTCCTCGAGAGCTAGTTTGTACTTGTGCACCACAGCCGGCGAGAACGCCTCGTCGACGTCGGTGTCTGCGTACACCATCTGCACGCCCGCCTCGATCCCGTAGTCCAGCTCGAAGCGTCCGTAGACAGGTCTGCTGACGAGGATTCCATCCGAAGGCTCGGCCAACGAGAAGCCTAGCATGCTCCCGATGGCGGTAACGCCGCTAGCCACAATGATCTCGTCCGGATCGATTGGCGAGATCGGCCGGAGAAGATGATTCAGGTGGGATGCTAGCGCCTTTGGAAGACGGGTTGCGGCTGGCGAGGCAGATTTGTAGCCGACTGAATCTTCTGTGAAGACGACCTGAGTAGCGGTTAGTTGGAGATTTTTGTACCTGGAGAAGATGTCACCTTGTTGGTGATGTACTCCGCTATGTCGGTGCGTAGAGGGGCCTACTTCAGTTTCAGTCAGATGGAATGCGGAATGGTCTAGTGGGCATACATGCTCTGCGAGACCGAAAGAGATCACGCCTTTTGGATTGGTCTCCTTGTCATACGTATGTGGGTGTGCGTATCTCCAGGGGGTGTTGAATATTTCTGCGTTCTGCTTGCCGCGTGAGGAGAGCATTTTGGGTCGGATATTCTGGATGGTCTATCGAAGTCGAGAGACTGTACAGGCGGGAGGTCGTTGCCTTGGATTTAATACTATTGTTCAGACCGTGATGGCGTCCCTGAGGGAGTTTGAGCGAATTGCCGATCTGGACGTTGTAAGAAGTGGGTGGAATTGGCAGCGGGAGTTGTTGAAAGAGGAGTGCTTATGTATACCAAGACCTAACTGTAACTAACTAGTTAACACTAACTATATATCTGACAAATACTATACATTGATGCGTCCTTCTATAACCAACAAACACCGATCGCTATGCAAGAAATATATGCAAAACCGACATGTACAGATACACCTCAGGCATTCAGACTCTGCCGAACACGCTTTTTCTGGCCGATATTCTGCCGACCTCGACGACCTTTCTTGCGCTGATCGGCGGCCATCTTATCAGCGATGAAATTCCAACACTCGATGGGGCGCCGGGCGGCGATGTGGCGACCGTTGGGAGTGAAAACCTCGACTTGTGGGAGGGACCTTGGAGTCTCGCCGTCTGCGGGGTTGGTGGACTTGGCTCGGATCTGCACGGTGAGCTCGACCCATCCGCAGCCCTCGATCAGGATATCCGTAGACATCACTCGGTACGGTAACGGGGGAGGCTTCACGCCTCGGTCTTCGACTGCCTTTGCAATTGACCTGGGGAGATGAGACGAAGTCACATCCCATTTCAGGTCAAACGTCCCCGCGGACATGATCAATTCCCCGGTACCATCTTTCATGATGTTCTCCCCGGGGTAGATCCGTGTTTGCGCCTGCATCTCGACGGCCTTTTCGGTTTTGGTGATATGCGCCTCTATCGGGAGAAAACAAGCGGCCGTCACCACGTCGTCCGGGTGTGTAGGGGTGATTCGCACGAGTCCTCCCCCCAAAAGTAGCGATTGACCCGGCTTGACCGTATACCGCTCGGGTTTCTTGCGTTTCGTCATGATCACGTCGCGTCTGTATTCATCGCGAACGTAATCCACTAGCTCGCCGCGGTCCAGTCCCGGTAGGTCGATCATTTCACCCTTGCTACGGCCAAATGGGATACGTATCGGCGAAACCGTCGTCCCCGGTAAGGATGACACGACCGGGAGGACGGGATAGAGGTCTTCTCGAGGGGCAGGGGGTAGAAGGCCGTTGGAGTTGAGGTCCAGAGCATGTTGTTGCTTCGCAACTATGGACTCCTGCTCGCGTCGTTCAACCAGCTCCGCGATCTTCTCAAGATTCTTGGAGTCCTTGGGGAAGCACGCTTCAATGAAGCTGCTCTTCCCAACATTGGCCTTCCCAACAACCCAAACGCCACCACCATGGTCCCTGATTTCCTCTTTGACTTTCTTCGTCCACCAACCTCGGTGAGCGCTGATCATATGCACATTTCCCAGGCGGAAATCCTCGTCCGACTGAGCCAGCTTCTCGCGGAGAATCGACCGCATGTACTCCATTTTCGAGTCGACTTGCTCTTTCGTAGGTGCGAGAAGATCTGAGCGCGTAATCACAAATGTAATGGTCGGTAATTTCCTCCCTCCCCTGTACTTCTCCGTTGAGGCGCGTCGGTTCCGCGAACGCTGCTCTTGGATGGCAAGAGCTTCGTAGATATTATCAACCAGGGACATGGGGAAATCCGCCGCATCAATCAAGTGGTAGATCCAGTTATGCTTGTATGGGGATTCGTCAAGGTATTCCCGGATGGAATAGATCGATGGCGACACAGCAGGAACGGCACGGTTGTGGTGTATGAGGTCATGGCATCTGTCGCAAACTTGCGCCGGAGGTCGAGACTTCTCAAGGTACTGGCTGGCAGTCTCTGCCGCGGTCTCAAGGGCTGCGCCATCTAGATGATCCACCATGTTAGCATTCCCACGCGAGGTAATAGTCACAGCATACATACGGCGAGGTTTCGGAGTCGCCGAAATTTCAGATTCCTTGATCACCCGCTGTAATGTATCGGCGGCCTCTTTTCCCTTAGCTTTTAGGTCATTTCCTTCACCCAGACCATTGTTCTCGCCGTGGACGACTTGTTTCGTTTCCGACAGGAGCTTTCGAGTCTGTTTTCGAGTTTTGCTGTAGTATCCGGGTTCGTTGGGTTCGACGGTCTGCGCGTAGGCGCCGCATCCTGGACAGCAAATAGGGAGCACGCTTTCGACGAGTTCCGGTGATTTTATGTTCGACGGAGCATCCGTGGAAAAGCTACGTTGCCATTCTTGCGTCTTGATTGAGCAATGGGAGCTTGGCGAAGATAGTTGCGAAAAGGCGCCGCAAGACCGTAGCTGTCGAGCGAGGCGGTGTTGGCGTGGAGGGGGATGTGGCTTCCATCCTGGAACTCTAAGGACCATGCGCATAAGATGCGGCAACATGACGGATGAGATTTCGCGGCGATCCGAGGACGACAGGAGAGTGCTCGTCTGTCGGAGATCGAGACGCCGCATAGATAGCGATAGCACTGGTGGTCCGTCCCGAGCCCCGTAAAAACTTACTGTGGCAAAATGGCTACAATACAACTAAGACGTGAATTGCTCAAAGATCCAGTCAGATAACTTAGAAAATAATTGGTTGGCATTATTATATGCAACACAGTACAATACATTCGTTGAAAGGTGAAACCGCTGCTCCTTGACCGTGATTTTCATACATCGCAAAAAGAACCAACGCTGGCAACTGTAGAAACGCAGCGCATAAAACAGACACAGCATGAGATTCAATCATGCCTTCGCTTTTCCTTTCCCCTTGGAGTCATCGGCAGACTCATCCTCCTCAGAATCACTCATGAATTCATCATCATCGTCGAACCCAATAAACTTCCTCGGCGGCGCAGAGTTGCGAACCGGTGCCGATGGCCCAGGAGCACCATCCACGTTCTGATCGTCTTCGCTGTCTTCCTCCGAGCTGGCCGAAGACTCCCGACCACTGCCTTCGCTGGCGCTGGCACTCGTGCTAGATCCACCAAGAATCGTGTCACGCAGGTTGTCCGTCCACGCACCATCTTTCATCGCCTGCAAAACCGCTTCTCGCGCCTTCTCATTCATTTCTTCTTTATCCTCCATCCACTGACCATCGATCTTCTGCTTTCCGCCGCCATTCTTCAGCTCCTCCTGGCGCCGCTCCGCAGCCTCCACCACAGCCTGCCATCTGCGCCGTCGCTCCTCTTTCTCCTTCTTGTCCATCTCCGGCTTTACTGCCAAGTATTCGGCCAGCGCCTTGGCCTCGTTAACGGTGCGAAGCCTTCGGCCATCGAGGTTGCGACTGGATCCGTTATCATCGCCTTGGTTGCGCTTGCGTTTGCTCGACATGCGCCCGCCAGCAGCGCGCAGCTGAGATCCGAAACCTCCCTTACCTCCGCATAAGGGCACTGAGAGACGGAGGGGGAGGAGGTTCGATGACGGCGTTCCGCCATTGGGCGCGAGAAGTTCGGAGAGCGAGTGGGTTGAAGACGGGACGAGTTGCTTGTTGCTGGTTGTCGTCAAGATGAGCGACTGGAGGGGAACGGATGACGGGATGTAGGAGGAGATCTTCTCTGTAAGTTCGGCGACGGTCGAGGTCGATGGGAGAGAGAATGAGAGCGTCGAGGGGAGGGAAAGTCCAGGGAAGGACGAGAGGAGGATGTTCACGTTCTGGGCCGCCATTTTGGGAGGGACCGATGTGATATTGAGGTGGGGTGTATTCTCCTGTATGTGTATATAAGGAGTCGTTGGGACTTTGAAGGATATGGGCATCCGTCGTCGAGGGAGATGTGAAGTGGAGGCAGAGTGGCTGATGAGAGTCATTCGACATGCGGAGAGATTTGATAAGGGATCGATTACATAAGGATCGCCCGCGAAGACTGATTTGGAAGTCACATGATGCAATCCACGTGATGGTAGCTGATTAGGGTAAACCCTAGCTCGCGTTTCCCAAAGAGGAACCGCACTTTTCACCTAAAGCGCCGTCGCTCCACTCGATTCCATCCATCATTTAAACCACCTGTTTCGCGCATTGTCAGAGCGATTCCCCGACGAGCGCCAGGAACTCGCGACAATGTAAGTTGCCATCGATCTTCATGAGGTCTACTCTTTCAATTACAGACAGACACTAACTCCCCATATAGGTTGATCCCCAAGGAAGACCGCAAGAAGATCCACGAGTACCTCTTCCGCGGTATGTGCCGACGTCCCTGTCCGCTCGTCAGTCCCGTTAAATGCCATGTCGAACGAAGCGGACTATAAATACGAAAGAGAGAACTCTTACTGACATACTCGGGTACAGAGGGTGTGCTCGTGGCCAAGAAGGACTTCAACCTTCCCAAGCATGGCGACATTGACACCAAGAACCTCTACGTGATCAAGGCCTGCCAGTCCCTGAACTCCCGCGGCTACGTCAAGACCCAGTTCTCGTGGCAGTACTACTACTACACCCTCACCCCCGAGGTATGTGCCTTTCGTTTCGCCCGGTACGAACGACCAGTCTAACAATCCTGCGATAGGGTCTTGACTACCTCCGCGAGTGGCTCCACCTCCCCGCCGAGGTTGTCCCCGCCACCCACATCAAGCAGCAGCGTTCCCACGCTCCCCCTCGTGGCATGATGGGCGGTGAGGAGCGTGAGCGCCGTCCCCGTGCTCCCCGTGAGGGTGGCTACCGCCGCCGCGACCAGGAGAAGGAGGGTGGCGCCCCCGGCGAGTTCAACCCCAACTTCCGTGGTGGTTTCGGCCGTGGCCGTGGCGCCCCCTCTGCTTAAAGAGATGTCGCTCGGTCTTCCAAGGGCTTGGGTTGATGCTGCAAGTGCGGCTTGAGTAGGCTTTTGAAAGAGAGCCAGAAATTGCCGTTTCTTTGCACATCATAAAAAGAATTGTGCATTGCCGCTGTCTCGTCATGAAATAGTTAGGATCAATGGCATGATTTGATGAACCAGTTTCCTTTGCATGGCCAAAGTCTGCCCAATCATGTAGTCCATGGGCTCTTCAACTCCCTCAAGTCAACGTAGACAGACCGCATATTAGCTGCATATCACTGCCAAACTAAATGTCGAGGCTAGGCACGAAGATATGAACCGTCTTCTCTGCTGCACATATAGTTGTGTTCTACAACTCGATACAGATCCGCCAACCTCACTCCATTACCGTGGAACTCTCTCTGCGATTCCGAATACTTTCCAGATAAAGAGCCGGCAAAGTGTCAGATGGATCGAACTACGTCAAGAATCCGGCCGTGTGCTGCAATCAGCGTGACATTTCGTAGAAACTAGATTCAATTGCTATGTACATCGATTGGGAAAGGGCAGTCTGTACAGACCTCAAGAGAACCGCTTCCGGTCATAGCGGATGACCGCTTGGAGGATAACGGATGTACCCGTGGCACAGTCCTCGGCAGTGCAGTATTCTTCGGGATGGTGGCTCAGCCCATCTTTACAAGGCACGAAGATCATGCTGGTAGGCACTCGCTTGGAGGTGAAGACACTGTCATGGCCAGCACCACTCATGATCGTACGCACCAGCGACTTCGGGTCAGGGGAGTCTGCAACAACCGCCTCAGCCGACTGCTGCACACAGTCAATGCAGTCAGGGTGGAACTTCACCGCGGGCGAGTCGAAGTCCAGAATCCACTCCACACGACAGGGCTTGCCGATACCCTTGCCCTCGTCGGCCGCAATGGCGTCGAAATCCTTTCTCAGTTCAGCCTCCACAATTCCGACCAGCTCGGTTTCGGGCCCCCGAATGTCGAGCGAGAAGCTGACAAGGCCTGGCACAGTATTCACACTACCAGGCTTCGCCTCGACAATTCCCACACTAGCCAGACAGCCATGGGAGGCGGCGACTTCGCGTGCGTGTACCATCATGCGTGCGAACGCATATAGAGCATCTGCACGGTGCTGGAATGCCGTAGTGCCTGTGTGAGTATCTCTACCGATGATGTTGAGGCGGTACCAGCGGTAGGCTTGAACGGCAGTGACGACACCGACACGTTGGCCGGCAGAGACCAAATGCGGACCCTGTTCAATATGCAACTCAAAGTGCGCCGCCATGGGCGTTTCCTGGTAAGAGCACTTGGTGGTCCCGAGGTAGTTAATTTTCTCGAGGGCTGACTTCATGGACTCGGGGGCAGAGGATGCTGTGGGGAGAGACGCGACAGTCGGGGACCTCTTTGAGCGCATGCGCCTTCTCCAGCGGGATGCATTCGGCCCATACTCCGGAAGAGATCATACTGATGGGGAAACGGGCGCCCTCCTCGCTGTTGGGGTTAGCATCGGTATTGAGGATGAGTTCAAAGTCTAGAGGGAGGACCCTTACTTCGTCCAGTTCACGACTCCAACGCCTCCTTCAGTTTCGATGCCCATCTCATCAATGACCTTCAAAGCCTCGATACCGGAGAGGACCCCGAGGATGCCGTCGTAACGACCGCCCGTAGGCTGTGTGTCCAGATGGCTGCCGATGAAGGTCGGCGGGACATCCTTTCTTCGCCCAGGCCGTACCGCAAAGATGTTACCCATCTCGTCAACTGTGATGTTGCACTTCAATGCTTTCGTAGTTTCAATAAACCAGTCGCGTACTTTCTTGTCCTCCTCCGATAGTGCCAGACGCTGCATGCCCGTGTCTGTCGGTCCCCTAGGTTACAGTCAGTAAAGCTACTACATTTCATAGCTAAGATCCGATAACAAAGGAGGATGGGGTGCAAGAAACTGGGCCATGCGGCACACAGCAATGTGAAGGCAACTCACTCTCCCCAGCGGATACCATATCCCCATTGACAACTTTCATGAAGGTCTTTTGCGAGACGGTCTTTGTTGGCTCTCAGGGCCGAGACCTGAGCGTCGGAGAGTTCCGTCGTCAACATTGCTGGCTGTAGGGATCTGGAGAAGCTGCGAAAGGGTTGTATGCGAGTAGATCTTTTGCTTATGAGTTTGGGGGTCCGGAAGGACAGTCTCGCCGCTGCGGTAGGTTGAAGTCGGGAGTAAATAGCTGAAGCCATTTTGGACAACTGATACGAGAAGAGAGGGGTTTATAAGTGTGTTGCTTCTGGCTGGGTGTTGGAGACCGTGGGAGATATGGTAGACTGCGGAGTGATAAGATACCGGAGTGGAGAGAGTCGGTGCTATCGTCGAATTAAACGGAGTTCATTTGCTGACGGGTAGACTATGATAGTTGGAGAAGGACTGTCTTCTCCAACTTCCAGGGCAATCGTTTAGAGCCGGTAAAGACGCTGCGAATGATATATGCTAGTGGGGTTTGAAGACTCAAGAGGTCAGAGACAATAAGCAAATATATAGACGACTGTAATTGCATGTCGTGTCCTAGTCTGCATAGGCCATAATCGCGGCGATTCTCGTCGAAGACGTCGATAGGTATGTGGTTTGAAGCGGAATCAAAGCCGACAGATAACGGACAATTGTCCGCTCATGTCCTCCGTTGGAGGCGTAGCGATGATTTGGGATGTTATTCAAGATCGGAGGATGACTCGAATGTCTTGCCAGATATGTCTTGTCTGTCCCTACGGAGTCTGCATGTGTCGATGTCTGTCTGGTGTTGGTGGTTACCACGGTAGGGGACTTATGCACACGACCTTTGACGGGGACCTACCACGCACCAACCCTTTGAACTGCCTCCAGATGGGCAGAAAAAGCGAGAAAAAGAGATAGAATGATCGCTGAGGGACCCTGGATAAGATCGAGGGCAAAAACAAAACAATAAAATCGACAGCTGTGTCGATGGAGAATTCCAAAGATTGAGGAGAGGAGTATTCTGGGCAAGCCACGGCCATCTCTGGTAAAAGGCAAGAAATGGGTTCTGAACTAGCTTGTCCCACTCCTCGCAGACTGACCCGCTATTTGATCTATATGCTACCTCCAGCGCCCAGGCAGCCGGGGTTCGAATCCGCCCGTCACCTCTCTCCCTCTCTCCGACTTTCTTTCCCCGACTCGTTCCGCCTTCAACTTCAACCCCGCATTCAGACCTACAGCAAGGTATTCACCTCTCGTCCGACACTTCCACTCTCCTATACAAAATTCATCATCCTCCCAGTAACCTAATTGACCACTCCCAAGATGGCCTCCTCCGCCGCGTGCATCTTCTGCAAGATTATCAAGGGTAAGCCAGGCTCTGACAGACTCCCCCCGATTGTATCATTGTTGCTACGGAGCTACTGCATTCCATTTACGCGCGCAGACCTCACGACAACAGCCTACTAATAACCATCAAACCACAGGTGAAATCCCCTGCTTTAAGCTCTTCGAGAGCGACAAGGTCCTTGCCTTCCTCGACATCCAGCCTCTGAGCCGTGGCCATGCGGTGAGTCTCCTCATTCCCCCGCACCGCATCGACGCAACCCTTGTTTCCGCCAGAATTCTTAGACAACTCGGAAACATCACCCTCAGAGCGCCTCCTAGTCGATGTGGGCATCTCACAGCCCTCGAGAGTGTTGACTAACAGACATAAACCCTCTGCAGCTCGTGATCCCCAAGTTCCACGGCGCCAAGCTGACCGACATCCCGGACGAAGACCTCAGCGAGATCCTGGTATGTTCCCCAGAGTCCCTGGAGAGCGGATGAGACAACCCAATACAGCGGGAAGCCGGTCTCTTTTATACTCGCCGATCCTAGGTGTGAGGACCCGGGGGGAACGGGTTGCATCACCGCCACACCCCGCGGTCCTGGACCGGCCGACCGCCTCCCGACTACCTTGGAGACCAGGCCATGCATAGCTGACGAATGATCCCCATAGCCTGTCGCAAAGAAGCTCGCTCAGGCCACTGGCGCTGGTGACTTCAACATCCTGCAGAACAACGGCCGCATCGCGCACCAGGTCGTTGACCATGTAAGTCGACCGTCACCTCCTTCACTGCACTGCTCCTGCTGACGCTCAATAGGTCCACTTCCACATGGTATCTTACCCA
>NT_165927.1:1449671-1509482 GCF_000149615.1 Aspergillus terreus NIH2624
GGGAACTAACTCGAGAAGATCCAAGGGGCCCTTGTGGATCAGCACACACCCAGACTTTCGGGATAGTTGGCTTCGAAGCACTTGATCATGAACTTGACAGGATGATAATCCTGCGCTAGGTTAGCTAAAAGCGCCATATGCTTCCAATCGGAATGCGTACCATGTTGGCAAGAGCAAAGTCGGTCATGTCAAAGATAATGCACTATGTTACGTTAGTGGAGGGAAATCTTGCAGGCCCAGTTTCACACTTACAGCGGTTTCAACAGGGGGCGCCAACATCATCCGCGCAGACTCAATCGTATATACTGTGAATCGATCCAAAGCCTCGGTGCTCTGATCGGCGGCGCGGTGCAGGCGGACGCGGATGACGCAAATGGGCCGGCCGTGCTTGTCCACACCATGGAGGAAACTCTTGCCCATGCGCATCTGCATCAAGAAGTCCTCACCCTTCTTCTTCTCCTTGGGGTCGGAACTCTTGGATTGCTTGAGCGCCAGGTGTTCGCCGTTCCTCATGATATCGTCGTCAATGTTCACTTCCAACAACCGCCAGCGGATGGTAGAAATCAGCATGATCAAAGCCTTCTTGACGTCCCACTTGCGCGCGCGCAGGAAGCGCAGCAACAACGCATCCGGGTTGTCCTGCTTCACCATGTTCCAGAAAGTGGTGCGGATCTCCTCCGGTTTCATGTCGACCAGTGCCTTCTGGAAGTCCTTGGTTTGTCCGAACTTGTCGTCGCCGTCGGTGATGCTGAGGGAAGCGAGGCTGGAAGAGACACCATTGGCGGACTTCAGGCTGGCGGAATCATCCGCCTCCTCCTCGTTGCTTTTGCCCCAGAAGGTGAACCTCCGCTTGGATTGTTTCTTCTTGTCCTGTGTTGGGCTAGGAGGCGCCGGGGCATCGCCATTGAGCTCCTCAAGGCCCTCAGTTTTGATTCCGAAAAGTTTGAAGAGGAGGATCCAGAATTCACGGAGCTTGGCCTCCTGATCGGGGGTCAGGTTGCCCACAGTTCCAGGAGCGGCTTCGACAGGCATGGTCTGAAGGGTATCAATGACGCCGAGAAACACAGAGTAATCGTCTTGCGGTGGGGGAGATGGAGGAAGCGATTCTAGCTGGGGATCGTTTCCGGACTTCCGGTATTTATCCTGGAGCCAAGTACCACCGCCGATGAGAAGGAGAGTGAATGTGATCGGCCAGAAGGATGAAGCCTTCCTCGGTTCCTTGAATGACGATAATGGGGAAGTGGAGAAGGGCTGTCGTCGCAGTGGATAAGACAAAGTTAGAGTCCCTGCACTCTGACACAACGGTGGGAGGATCCGAGCCCTAGTGGGATGGATCGATTGAGACGAAGCTGATTGGTATAGCGGGTTATTGGCCGAGGATAGAAGTAGACGGCGACGCACGAGCGAGCCAGCATGCATGTGCAAAGAGCAAATGACGACAGGGCGAAAGGGGGGGAGTGAAGTCGGAGTAGATACAGAGGGCGGAAGAGGGGGAAGTGCTAGTAGTAGTAATAGGAGGGTGGAATTGCCATGCCCTTGCTGGAGCCTGGAGCCGACAGAGCGCCACAGACCTAAAAATTGGGGGTGGCAGATGAAGATCCGTCCCCTGAAAAGTCTGACCGGGGTTTGCGGGGAAAGACTGGGTAACCCACACAGACGACCAGAGGGGAGGCGAGAGGCGATAAAGGATGATGTCGAATTGAAAGTCCCAGATACTCCGGAGTACTCGGTACAGTACATAATTAATTCTCGGAGGGTCACGGGATGCCCACTCGTCGCCTCAGGCTCGCCTACCCAAAAAGCGGGGGATCAACAAAGCCGGCGTCAACAACAGAACTCGCAATCCTTACTTACTTTGTCCACCTTCGCGTGTCCCCAGTTTGTCTCGGTTTCTTGTTTCCCTTTCCCTCTCTGTTGGTTTCCTCTTCCTCTTCCTCCTCCTCCTCTCTTCACTTCCTCGGGATTCCCTTCCCACCATCATGGATCCTGTCTCACTCCCCCGGTCGTCATCGCGTCCACGGCCGTCATCCCGGCCCACGACCCCTCTCAGACCCAGTTCTCGGTCATCCTTCCGGGAGGCACATGGGTACGGGGGAAACATCAGTACTGCCGGTTATACCCAGCCCGCAATCAATGCCCTAGAGCCTCAATTCGCGGAGCTCGCCGATTCCATGGCCGACCTGGAGGCCAATTTCATGCACCTGCAGTTGATGCATGAGAGTCTGACGCGGTTCAGTGAGAGCTTTGCCAGTTTTCTGTATGGGTTGAACATGAATGCTTTTTGTGTGGATTTCCCAGAGGTATTTCATCTGGCCGTCATCCCCACCCGACGCGTACTCATTCCTCGAATAGGCTCCTATTCCCGAGTCTTTCCGCAGAGCAAAGCAAGCAGAGGCACAGAAAGGTTAGCAGAATCTTGGTCGCATGCACGACAGATCACTAGTGGGAACGCTAACGTCTCTCCAGAAGCCGAAGCCGAGCAGCTTCAGTCCACGAACAATGATGGCGACATGACTTTCTTGTACGTTCCCTCCGCTCAAAGTCTGGTACAATTTTGTTCATTTCCGCTAACTTGACTCACCGTAGAACGACCGATACCTCGTTCGTTGAGCACCCTCCGAGCACCGTTTCGTCGAAACCCACTCCCAAGCCGTCTGTCTCTTCGCGCGGGGCGAGGACAACCAGCAGCACGCGCGGTACGACCCGTGGACGTTATACAACAAGAGGAACAAATCGAGCGCGTCCCAGCGCTCTTCCAAGAGGGAGGGGTTTGCGGTGAACGGCACTTGGATACAAATTTGTCGCATGGACGAACTCTGAAGGATTCTATGTCGCGACCTTGGGTATAAGCCGTTGCATCACTGAACGGATGAGTTAACAGTGATGGATACCAGGAATGGTTGGCCTGGTCGATGTGCTCTGAGGCGTGCGACAGACGCGCAGTGATCCTTTTCAGTCTACAATGACTGCATGGGTCAACGAGGAGGTTGTTCAACCAGCTACCCCATCTGACAATGTGTACGACTTGGCAGACGCGGAATGGCATGGATACGGATAGCTACCAACGATCAACCAAACGGCAAGATCCTATTTCAGCTACAGTTTAAGCAGTCAGGTCATCATGGGGATGGTCTTGTGAGAACTTGCGGTCGCGGCTGTACAGTTGGTCGACAAATGGGCCATTGGAACATGAAGAGCCCGTATGAATCATACCCAGCAATAACGATAGAGTAGCTAGGTGGTCAGTGTAAATGTTAGACGTGTGCGATATCGGAATTCCTAGATCTATAACCCAATAGCAAGCACACTGTATAAGCGTATGGCGTCCCCAACGCAGTAAACATGCACTCACAGAAGAGCGATAAACCATTCTCAGTTAGTTCCCCTTTAACAATCTCCCTAGTCCATGGTGTTGAAGTGTTGAAGCCCATACTAGGTACCTCCAGAGCCTAGACTAGTACGGACGGTGCCCGCTCGGATCAAATACCGTCCCGAATTCTTATCGCCGCGGAGCCGCAGGACCACCCTTGCGGGAGAAAGATCTGTCTGGCCACGCCTCTGCCCCCCTCTGTTGGAAGCCCCCCACGCAGGACGGGCTCGATAGAATCAGACCGTTGACATCTCGAGATCCCTCGCAAGTACCAGAGGCACTTATTTCAAGGTACCGTCCCGTTGGCGTTGAGGGGGTCACCGCCCGTCACTGACACCACGCAGAGAGTGTTCGGGACCGGTCCGGTTGTGGGAACACCAAGAGCACCGCGGAGGTCGCTGGAGCACCCGGACTACTTCTATGCATACTGCCGAAGACAGACACTTAGAACCTACTCGATCGGCTGCATCCGTCACAGCTGGTCATTCCGTTCATTGCCAATTGAGAGGCTGGCCTCCAACCCACACAATGCTGTATTGATCCATTCCGGGAGTCCATGACAGTGTTCCGACCAGTGGATATCTGAACTTGCTACCTACTTCCACCATCGATTCTCCTCTGACGTGCTTCTCTCTGCTGGCACCTTCTTCTTCGCTATTTCGGTGTTACTTTCACATCAGCAACATGGCCAGCGTAGCGTCAGTGTCGCTTCTTTCCGAAGCCGAGTTTGGTTGTGGTACGTGATCATCATGACATCTTCACCATTTTCAGATTCTTTGGTGCTGATAGTTTGAAAGAACATCTCGCTGCTCAGTTGCAGAATCATGGCAGTGCAGCGGATCAGTTCAAGTCTGCCTTCATCAAGACGCACAATTCTCTGGCCCCGAATCCTCGATCCGCGGAGTCTCTGTCCAAACAGAACGCGGGGTTTCGCATTGCGAACATCCTCAAGCCTAAATATGCTTGCCTGACATGTTCCGAGTCATTTCTGAGTAGCGGTCGCAAAGCCCATACAGAGAAGTCTGGTCACCAATTCTGTAAGTTCGTTTCGCTCATAGCAGGTCAGCCTCGCTCTAACTTACCCAGTTATGGAGTCAAGAAGTCGGACACTCTTCTGCCAGGGCTGTGGGGACTTCGTTTACGACCACGGTTTGGAACGATTGCGCTCGTCGACATCAGAAAGCGCGTTGAAACGTCTGATACCACCACATCTCCTGCAAAAGAACAAGCAAGCTGACCTCTATAGTTGCCAAAAAACGTCGATTCAGCGAAAGCTCGCACGACGACGTGTACATTCGGAGCAATGCCAACAGACGTCCGTGTGCAAAGCAAGGCGTTCGTGGATTGTTTAATCTCGGACAGACCTGCTACCTGAATGTCATTCTTCAAACGCTTCTCCACGACCCACTTCTCAACACATATTTCCTGGGAAATGGCCATCAACAGCACGATTGCACGGTGCAAGATTGCATAGGCTGCGCAGTGTCGGAAGCCTTCGCAGACTTTAACAGTAGCGACAAGGCGGAAGGCTTTGCTGCTCTGAGTCTTCTTCTGGCGTCGTGGCGTGCGAGCCCGGTAAGTGACCATCATCCAGACGATATGTGCGCATTGCGACTAATTCAGTTCAGACACTGGCGGGATATCAGCAACAAGACGCCCACGAATACTACCAGTTTCTTGTTGACAAGCTCCATGCGAGCACCGATGAACACGAGGAAAGCCATGACAAGAGCTGTCCTTGCTTCTTCCACAAGACATTCTATGGCAAGCTGCGGAGCAGCGTTACATGCGACAAATGCGGCAATGTCACCCGTACCGATGACCCCATGATCGACCTGAGTCTGGATGTGCAGGTGCAGGCGAAGAAGCGCGCGATGGGCAGCGGTGGCCCTTCAGCACCGCCCACCTTGAGCGGGTGCCTTGACAGCTTCACATCTTCAGAAAGGCTCATGGCAGGCGTCTACAACTGCAGCGGATGTGGCGGGACACCGCAGAAAGCTACCAAGCAGCTGCGAATCAAGAAATTGCCGGCAATTCTCTGTATGCAGTTAAAAGTAAGTCTTTTGAGCCTGGGTTGGGGGAGCCCGTGCTGATACCAGTTAGCGCTACGAACATACATTCTCGGTCTCGGAGAAGTTAGAAGGCAGAATTGACTTCCCCTTGTCGATCAACATGCTTCCATACACGACGAACCCCCACTCCAACGTCGACAAATCGCGGTACATATACGACCTGTCGTCGGCCGTGGTACATAAGGGGAAGCTGGACGCCGGTCATTATTATGTCTACTGCCGCCAGGGTGACCAGGTTTGTTTCTGAAATCGAGATTCCCAGACGACCAGCCCCGACTAACACACGCTAGTGGATGCTTTTCAATGATGACCAAGTCACCGCCGTGACAGAGGCCGAAGTGCTCAACGCAGACGCCTATCTGCTGTTTTACAATCTTCGGTCCTTAGCCGGCGCTCCGAGGTAGTCGGTGCACTGTAAGGAGTGATGAGTTATGGGGTATCTATGCTTGTAATTTCTTTATCGCATATCCATCAGCGACCAGGAGTCTCGCTTTGTTTGTCGATTGGGGCTTGGAGTCAAGTGAATGGCATCTGTGTGTAGGAGCGGATAGGTTGCCACATGTCTGTTGGTCTTAGAAATTCATCAGTTTGGCTTCGGTTTGATTTAGCAAACATGCTTGAGTAGCAGATAGCCAGTCGGGACTTGAAAAGAATGGCCCATGGGGCTTTCAACTACGCCTTACGGGGTCCTGAGGCGAAGGCGACCATCACAGAACTGGTCCAAATGGCATAGCGCAGTCGCAGTCGCAATCCACCAAGCCCAGACTATACGAATGCCTTCGCACATCCCGAACGGCAGCTCCACCCCACAGCCCACGGAAAGAAAGTCTTTTAAGTTGTCCTCATTTCAATTCAGGTCTGAATTGGAAGAAAATAAAGAAAAAGGTTTCGACGTGACACCTTTCGAGTATTGTCAACACCGGCATCCGAGCATCAAGTTCCTCATCCTCTTCAGTTTTTCCCCTTTTTCCATAATCCTCCAACACCTTTTATTGAACCCCCGGTGCGGGAAACACAAGCACATCAATCATCGGGTTTTCCTCCAAGGGGCGTTTGGTACCGAGCGCCGAGCACGTAACGAATCATCGTGAACAGGAAATGGAATCGAAGGGATTAATTTAGCGGTACTGGAGGCGAGATGGCATGGTCAGTAATCTTGTCCGGTTTGCGTGCGAGCGCCCATGGCCTCCCGGTAGTGCGGTTCACTGTCGTGCAGGGTGTGCGACATCGTCGCAGGTTGGGCCGGGCGGTCATGAGCAACTCGCAGTCGTGCGTGCAATCACCCACCTTGTAGAAACCAATGTCCTGAGACTTCTCACGGAAGCACTGACGGCAGATGTTCATCTGTAAGACCCTCCATCAGTTATACAGTCCCGGACCAGAAACAATTCGCATTCCAAAGAAACTCGTGGGAGGATATCCATACCCCGTACTTGCGGATCAGACCGGCGCGGTGGGAGCAGACACGGCTGTATCGGACGAACAAGTCAACATCAATCACATTCCACAATCTCCAGTCGAACCGAATACACAATCACGTCGAAGGAGTCGCTTTCATCGGGGGGAGAGAGAATCGCCATACCAGCTACGGGAGCCCTTGCCGAACCTGTTGAGTAGAAAAAGAACCCGTTAGCATATCGAACTTCACGGCATCAAATTCGCCAGGAACGGGGGGAGTCGTACTTGCGAGGACGGCTGTACCACACAGACTCGTGAGTCATCTTGAATGTATCTGAGGCGAGGAAAACCTGGGATGTTGACGGTGTATGGGCAGGCGGGTTGTCGTCGTCGTCGTCGTCGCGGGAGGTTGAACTGGCGAGCGAACGAAATGGTTTAGGGTTGCAAAATCGCGTTGTGTGCTTTCCTGAGCGAAGCTAAACCCTTTTTGGTGGGTTGGGGCTGGTTTGCCGCCGGTCAGGTGATCGTCTCCGGTCTGGAGATCTCGGGGGCTTGTTTCGCCGGCTCCGATCTATATCGCTTTCCTACTTCCTCCTATCCTACTTCCTAGGTATCCTCCTGCTATATAAGACACTCCTGTTTAGTCATGTTTTCTACGTATGAATACAATTCAAGACCAGCGTACCTCCAGAACGCCTCCCTACAGCCTGTTTTTTTCTCCAATTTCTTTCCTAAGCACAAGCCGCCGAGCGAAGCGAGGGAATACGGCTTGTTTTTGCCTAGGGAGTCAAGGTTTTTCATCTGCATCGCATTGTTTGTACTCTTGGATGATAGTGCATGCGCTGGAGCTCACTGACATCTGCAGCGCAGCAGAAATGGTAGTACGGGTTCCCAAGTTGCCAATTTGGGCGCCATACATGGCAAAGGAATGTGCGGCATACCAAAACAGGAAAGCACATATACCACTCTTACAATCGCAGATAACAGGATCTGACGAATGGCAAGAAAGAAAGGCAGAGATACATGGTACCTCGTGGTCCTGCTCGAGTATAAAGTCTTCAGTGATGTCCCTCCACACACTCTCTTGAGCACTCTTCTTCAACCTATTATGTCAACCAACTCTTCACTGAAGGAAATCCCGTGCCCGTATTTCTATCATGAGCATCTGCACCGGTAGCAGTGTATCCCGTAAGGACTTTGAGGATTTGATTAATGGATTCATCAAAAGCATATCCTATCGACGTCCAGAAGTCCATGGCAGTGTAATTGCTCTGAAAGATGCCACTGAGGCTGGACTTCTTGCTACTGGTGTGTCATCTGACCTAATAGCTCGCATACAAATGGTTGTCAAGACTGGCGTTGCCATCAGCTCTTGTGCATACTCCCATACTTCAAGGGAGGTGCAGGAGGCGATCGCAGAATACACAGTACTTCTTACCGCTGTGGACGATCTTGCTGTCAATATGTCCGAAGACCTAAGGACTTTCGCCAGCAAGATTCTCCTGGGGCAACCGCTTGAACACGAACTATTGTGCTCAATGAAAATCTGGATGGAGTCGAAACGCTTGCTATTCGGGGAATTTGCAGGAGATATGCTTGTGAAAAACACCCTCGATTTCATGTCGATAAACAACTTTGAGGCAAATATTGAGAAAACCGACATACTACGGGGCAGCTCCTGTGCCCCGGAGACAGCTGAATACCTCCGAGGCAAATCAGGGGCCAGCGAAAACTACGCCCTCTTTATCTTTCCCGAAGACCAATTCCCCGAAGACCGATATCTGGAAAGCTACTTTCCCGCAATTCCCTATTTTATTCAATATGCAAGTCTGGTGAATGATGTGATCTCATTTTACAAGGAAGAACAGCAACATGAGCGCAACAACTTCATCCATATTTATGCCCGAAGCCATTCGATTTCACCACTTGAAGCTCTCATGGAAACTCGCAGAAGAGCAGTGGAAGCGTATCACCACGCTGCTGGTATCCTGTCCGAAGATGGTGATAAGCGGCTTTTGGAAGCTGGGCTGAGCTTCCTGCATGGTTATGTGACGTTTCACTTCTGCACGCCCCGTTATCGGCTTGAAACCTTGGATATACCAGCGGTGAAAGAGGACATGGAGTTTGTCTTGGGTTCAGGAACACCCCAAGCCGACGTTTGTCGTAACTGGTTCGAGGACGGCCCCCAGAATGGGGTCAAGGTCTGATCAGTGAAGAAGTACATCCTATCGTCTTGGAGTTCACGTTTTTTGTTTTTATATTTTCTTGGGAATGAGTGCAACTGGAGGGTATTCTACGAAGTAGATCTGAAGATGTAATGAGATGTGAAGATCTAATGCGGAGGTGAAGCAAGATATGACTATTTCATCGGTCTCATGGCAGGTTTCGTCTCTACATAGCTTAATGGTTCTGTATAGCGTCACGACGCAGCTCCAGTCTAAATCAGAGCTTGGATAGCTGTGCGTTCACAAAGAAGCGACTACACCATGGAAGCATGGTGCTATTCGGCTTCTCCCCGTTAGCTGGAAGCTTCTATAGCGGGTGACCAGTCATATTAGGGGCAGCAACAGGGATCTCTTAAGGCTGACATTACGGAGTGATTGGTAAGAAGCTGGTGATGTCCGGTTGTGATTAATAATGGATGTTGCGTCTGCGATCAACATCAGCTGGACAGTCGAGTCTAGGAAAGAAACAACTGGTTTCCTTTAGGTCTAAGTGATGAACGTAAGGAAACGAGACAAGTTAATGGTATACCACTAGTTACTCCGGAGTATGAAGAGGCCAGTCTACGGTAGGCTCAGCAACAACAATATGTACAATAGTTGATCAGCGTAACAATTACTCCGGAGTAAACTCCGCAGGATTGTTCCTTCGAACTCCGTCGTCCTAGGTATTTTCTTCCGCCCCCGATAGACACGTACCTAGGTACTCCGTAAAGTAATCAGTCATTCGCTTCGATTCCATCGGCGGGATTACCCGCCCAGGCGACCTGGAAATAAATAGACATTTTCCATAATGATCAGGGTCGAGTAGACCGCCAATCGAAGAGCCGTGCAATTGGCCGCAGATTATTGGCGAGGTCGGAGATTAGCCTTGTCCCTGAACTGCCATCGCGTGCCGGACTTCCGATGCAAATGTTACTACGACGGGTAACTTTTGGTTCTTTTCCTGTTCTTGGCATGGTGACCACTCCTAAGGGTGGGGATCTTCGGCGCGGCTGGTCTAGTTTCCTAGTGTCGGTGCACGATCGCTGGGATTTATGTACATTATTGGTGCTGCATTGTTGCAAGTAGGTACGGAGTAGGTAGATCTCGTTTAATAATACGGAGTATGTCTCTTTGTTCTCGGATCAACCAAGCGTGGTAGCTAACTACCTAACGTCAAGCCTTGATAGATCTGTAAAGAGTTGGATGAGATCCTACGGTCCCCGACGGTTCCGAGAACATCCAGGTACGTACTCCGGTCTACGGAGTATGTTACGGCTCAGAAGGAACAGGCAACATTGGCGAAGGGAAAACCGGATTAAACATATGAAGTAGTCGGAGGATTGACGGCCTAACTGCGATTTCTTGGAGATGAGCTGGATCATGCGCTCCCCAAGTGGATCCTTGAACCGCACGGATATACTCCGTACAGCGCGTTGATGCATCAGACAATCGCCATGTGCTAGATGATATCCGCCTAGCTACTTCGTATGTACAGTAGGCGGACATTTTCAGCGTCATCATCATTAGACAACAATCAAGCGATTTACAATGGTAACCATAAAGACTGGTCGGCGTCATCAGAAAGGAAAAGAAAAAAAGTTTCCGATGAGTCATATATTCGGATGTTCCATTATTCAGCGAACACGGGAAGCGGCTCTACAACGAAGCAAAAGAAGGATTCTGATTTGTTCGTGGGAGGTTGAACGAAGCTGCTAGAATCAGGAAAAATCATGCACAGAAAATGATTTCCACAATGGGGGCGTGTTTCCAGGGACATCAAGTGCGTGGCGATACTCAGGACCCGTCTGGGTTACGGGCTGGGTGTTCATACGGAACGCCGCGGATGCAGGTGATTCCTGGATCCGGGAAGGGCTAGGCAGTCGGCCAAGCCAGGATCATCGGTCAGGTTGTCAGATGAGTCGAAAATAATCATAACACGGATCACAGGGCTGGGGAGCCATTGGCGCGCCCATGTCAGCCCGGCAGTCCAACGTGCAGGCCCGCTCGGTGGGTCGGCCTTCCGAGAATTCGTGCTGGCGGTCCCAGCCCGTACTTTAGTTGATATCGGAGTACTCATAACCTGATATTGAATGTATATGTGCTGATACTATAGGGTTGAGTGGATGTGCGGAGTACTCTGTAGGCATTTTGCCAGCCCCATTGTCCTCCGCAGGAAGCCCCTGGTATCTCCTGTCATGCTGGCATGATGTCACACGAGCGATTACAACTTGTCGGTACACAAAGCTGGACACTTTTGGCGGGGTGATGCACCTCCAAGCAAAACGCAGATGTGCATTATTGTCTGGGTTGGTTCGCTTCTGGAGCACTCGGTGTGACAGCTATCCCGCGCTCGGCGACCAACATCGTCCAATGCTGGCAGGTCCGGAGAGCAGAGCGGGAGATCAACTATCAGACCATAAACTCACTAGGTGAACATCATCCGTGAATGGCCAATAGTATGAACCAGCATCCCTAGCGAGGGAGAAAGTTTCCCCTGCTATCCCGAGAACAAGAGAGGTCGCGAGGGAGACTAGTTGACTGATCTACATGCAGAAAGAGGGGTACTCCGTATGTCTTCTTCTCCTCCCATCTCGTCTAGGACTCGCTTCGGCAACGACTGCATTAGCGATGTTCGCGACCGTCAGACGTGAGAAGCGGTGTGTTGACGACCAACATGAAGTTGACTGGCAAGTCGGGTCTATACCCGGGCTGGTTTCCTCATGATACATACTAGCTGGGTTCTAGGGATATTACCCCATACATCAGACGATGTACAGACTACAGAGCGTCCCCAGAGAATTAGTAGTCACTTTCCCCACCAAGTTCGATACCTAGGTAGGCAAGGAGGAATAGATCATGTCACACCCTTCAATGCAAGATAACCAGCTCACCCGACGTATGGCGTGACAGAGCTAATCAAAACCCCGGGGTTCGTGTTTATCCAAGCCAATAGCCAGCAGTCTTATGGCATATCGTATCCCTACCGTATCCCAGATGGGCTGATATTAGAGGTAAGATCGATCCTTACTCAGACAGCATCGGACCCGAACGTCATCCCCGAACTAGTATGGCTTCCTACGGATTACAGAGTATTTAAGGTTCCTTTTAATTTAACAAGACGCTCGGCGAGAAGAGCGCAAGCCTGTCAGATATAGAGATGACTGGGATGACCGTGTATGTACCTTTAATGAACTGAGCGCTGTTTAGGTAGAAGATACTGCCGTTGGATATTCATCCTAATTAATCGCAAACAAATATCCTGGTCATCTCCCCAGACGAATACAATAATGCGGTGTCGTACAGATAGACAGCCGAGCCATCGTGCCTAACTGGTAACTAGCGCTGCTCCCTAGGATCCACACTAGTCACGCAGAACCTTGGGATGAGGTCATCGCCCACGGCACAGCGAACCCGCCCGCTGTGACTCTGGCAGGGAAGTAACTTTCCGGTGGCTCCGAACATCCGAGTGAGGTCGCCAAGCCTGTCTGTGTTTCCTTACTTGATTGATTTACTCCCTGCGATGCGAGGATTGGTGAGGTGCGCTTTATATTGTGGTCTCAATATCTACAAATCTACAGATTACATTCCATCTGAATTAGAGTCGGGTGGATGGCTTAGGTGGGAATGAAAGAAGAGATGCCTAATAAGGTACCTACCTCGTAGTTGCGGAATCCCAAAAATGGAGACGAAAAGCCAATGAGGGTCCAGACTGAACCACGGCCGGTCTTTTTTTTTTTTTTTTTTTTTTTTTTCTCCGAAATATCATGGAGTATTCTTCGACCCAAGTCATCATGACGAGGTCTCTGGCATGATGTTAAGAATCGGTTCCTGACTCTTGTCGTCACAAATCAAGATCATGACCTGATCAACTCGACCCGACCGTCTGGAAGAGTCGTGACGATTCAAGTTACCATTCAGAGTTGAATCCAAAGAGATCGTCTCGTCCAGTCGACAGACAAACAACGAACAGCCTAGCGTGGGCGTGTCCGGAAGTGGAGCTATCGGCAGCCGGAGGAAGAGCTCTAGAGGCAGCTCCGCCCTTTGTTTCCACGGCCCTCTCGGCCTTGTTGGATCCTATCCCCGCCTGCTCCGAGAAAGGTGCCCGCAAGCTCCAGCGCGCAGGCATCGAAGAAATCATTTATTAAAAAGACGGGCGCGACCCTTCAACCCGTCATTTCCCTCCCTTACATTATCTCCCTCCTACTTTGGTCCCTGTTGGCTGACTGGCGTCTCCCATTCCTGACCCTCTTCTTCCATTGTATACTTCAGCCCTACCAACTCACTTAGCGCCTCTCTTCCTCTCTTCCTCTCTCACACCTCTACTCACCCCTGGGCCCTATCACCAAGACCAAGTCCCGTCCGGTCGACAAACCCTAGTATTCTTAGTCGCGTCCGATATCCGCTCTCTCTTCAAAACCATAATAGTCTTTACCGCGGTCAGAGCTCCAGTGTGGCGGCCTGTTAGCCTGCTAGCTCTTCGCCCTCTACCGAATTCGCGGGTAGTTTCGTCGTCGCTTCCACCCGCGGCTTAATTTCTAATACACATTATCTACCACGGTTTGCCCATGTGGTACAAAGCTACGCGCGCCGCCTTCGCGGCAGCTCTCCTGCTGGCGTCCATCGCCAGCGCGCTTCCTCATGGAGACGAAGCCATGGACATGGGGGGAATGGATATGGGCGACATGGATATGCACGCCTCCCACCCGGAGCACGAGTCGCATGCAGACACCAGTGATGATTCGCCCATGAGCTATTTTGCTTATGGGAAACATTCTAGCACCATCGTGGCCCATATCGCCTTGATGGTTCTCGCTTGGTGCTTCGTCCTTCCCATTGGTAAGCACTCGTAGCCTCCTTTGGCTTGTGCCTCGCGCATCGTGAAATTAACATTGTCTTTTAGCTGTCATGTTCAGCGTGGCGCGATCGCGTTATGCGCTGCCGTCGCAATTCCTGTTCCTCCTGGTCAATGCGTTTGGCTTGCTCGTCGGAATCATCTACAACAGCCAGACTCCGGATCTGTACGAGAACAACGCTCACCACAAGATCGGATGGATCGCTACCTGGGTCATCAGCGCGCAGGTGATCATGGCCTTGATCTTTGCCTATGCCGGCCGAGGCGAATCGGACTCGTCCTCGTACGAACGCGCCGCTTTTCTTCCCGTGTCGACCGACGATGGGGCTGAAAGCCCGACTTACCCCTCTGGTATCCGTCACGAGTACCGTTGGTCCCGCGACAGTGGCCAGGGCACGGAGAGAAGCACGGCCTCTCTCCACAGCCGCCCCGGATCCCCATCGTGCTCCTCCCCCTCCGAAGAATTCGAAAGCTTTCACAAGCCAGAAGATGAGATTCTGGAGAAGCCCGTCGAGCGTCGAGGCTGGCTGCAGAGCACCTTTATCGACCGGTTCCTGGCCAGCCGCGTCCCTCGGATGGTCTCCAGCCGTGTCCTCCGCGTGCTCCATGTCATCTACATCATTATCGACCGAATCATCCTGCCATTTGGTTTCATTTCTATCGCCACCGGTGCTGTGACATATGGCGGAATCATGGTAAGTTTCCACCCGTTATAGCTCGTAACATCATTGGCTAATGTAACATCTAAACAGAGAGGTAGCGAGGTGTTCAATGGTCTTGCGCACTTCATCAAGGGTGGCATCTTCTTTTGGTATGGTCTTTTGACCCTGGGTCGGTTCCTCGGCTGCTGGGCCGATTTTGGATGGGCGTGGAACATCAAACCATCGAGCGCCATTGTCGGCAAGTGGAAGTCCAAGATTCCGACCGGAGAATTCACCGAATCGTTTGTGATTTTCCTGTACGGTGCAAGCAACGTCTTCCTAGAGCATCTGGCTGGTTGGGGTGGTGCCTGGTCGGCGACGGATTTGGAGCATGTGTCGATCTCGATCATGTTCTTTGGCGGTGGTCTCTGCGGTATGCTGGTGGAATCGAAACGGGTGAAGAGCTGGTTGAACAGCACGATCCTGCGGACCCCCTCCCATCTCGGAACGCATGCCTCATCCGATGTCGCTTGGCAGCTCCCTGACACCCAGGGGGTGTCCCTCAACCCGATGCCCGCGCTGATCATTATGCTCCTGGGTAGTATGATGGGCTCGCACCACCAAGACAGCATGGTATCTACGATGATCCACAAGCAGTGGGGCAACATGTTTGTCGGATTCGCGTTGGCCCGAGGCGCGACCTATGTTCTGCTCTATATCAAGCCACCGACCTCGTATCTGCCGTCTCGGCCCCCCACCGAGATCATTGCGGCGTTTTGTCTGATCTCCGGTGGCTTGGTCTTCATGCTGAGCGTAAGTTGGACTGAGGCCCTAAATTGACGGGGTGTGTTGCTAACAGATTCTGGTTCTAGACTCGTAACGTGGTCCAGACGATCGAGTACTACGACCTCGACGCCATGTTCACCTTCACCGTCAGCATGGGATTTACCGCTTTCATCATGGCATTGGAAATTCTTGCCGTTGCCATCAAGGCCTGGGCTGTCAAGAAGGAATCTCGGCCTCAGCTGGCTCCTTACCAATTTCCGGCCTAAACTAGGGTTGCGGAGATGGTCCCATCCTTCCTGGAGAGCCGGTCCCGAATGCTATTATCCGGCTAATGAGGACTCCTGAAGGAAACCCAAAAGCCTTGCAAGGGCATCCTCGATGCCCTCTCCCTTTCTTTCTTGCTCATTACCGTTTTATACCCCTAAACTATTTGCTTTTTTTTTCGGCTGGAATGTGTCTATGTTTAGCTCAGATGAGCAACGGCGCACACTTCGCATTTGTTCTATGTTTATTGAGTGATGCGCCTTCACGTGATAATGAATGATATCCCCGGTTACATGGCTTAATGAGGAGGACTGGAATGATGGGTTGGTGGATATCTGATGTTTTGCATACTGATGTGGCTGGGATGGTGTGTCCATTGGTGATCATGTAACTACCAAGGTAGATCGGATGACTTGGATACGAATATGCCCTAGCATTAACATAATGTCATGACTAGTTACTGAATATTGCTTTGTTATTTTCTTCTGAAGTACATACAATCGGAAGTAAGCACAAACTCCGACGGAAGGTGATGCCGAAAAAGCGGAGAACTGGTCGGCAGATGAAGATGATGTGAGGTCGGAACGCCTACCACAACCACATGCATGAAACTAGACCGTCTCCTTCTTCGGCGTTGAAACACGGCCCATTTCAACCTGTGCGGCCGTTTCGGCCACGATACGAGGACTCTGGAAACGATATCCGTACCTTCTCCCTGCGTGGGAATGAAAGCTTAGTGGGAATTAGTCAGGGTGGGACCAGTGGGGAGGCCCGAGGAAGAACGGCATGTCGGATGCTGCACCGCGCTGGGTGATTTAAAGAGGGGCAACCATCCCCGCCGTGTCTGCAGCACTTTTACTGCTTTTACTACCTACATCTCCTGTGAAATCTCCCCTCCACTCTCTCTCTTACCTCAATTCTCATTATATAAAAATGGCTTCCAACCCCCCTGGAGCTTGCTGTGCCTCCGGCTTCAAGCACGAAGGCAACCCCGTCGGCGAGCTGAAGAACGTGGGTGGTGGTAAGGATAACCTTCCAGCGAGCCTGCATTCTCAAGCGTAAAGACTCATTGGCGCTAACAATCATCCTGGTTGATCAGTCAACACCTACGTCGTCTACCCCAAGGACAACAAGACCCCCGAAAAGGCCGTCATCATCCTGAGCGACATCTTCGGCGTGTACGTCAACGCTCAGCTGCTCGCCGATGAGTTCGCCGCCAATGGCTACCTCTGTGTTCTCCCCGACCTCTTCCGCGGCGACGCCATCAGCATTGCCGACATGGAGTCCGGAAAGGCCGATCTGCCCAACTGGCTCCCCAAGCACCAGACGGCCCAGGTCGACCCCATCGTCGAGTCCACCATCAAGTATGTTCGTGAGGAACTGGGTGCCAAGCGCGTCGCTGGTGTCGGCTACTGCTTCGGCGGCAAAGTGAGTCGCGGCCTTGGATTGCGTCACAGCGCGACTTGTTCCTAACCAGTAATCTCCAATATAGTACACCTGTCGCTTCCTGAAGCAGGGAAAGCTTGACGTTGGTTACACCGCCCACCCCTCCTTTGTTACCAAGGAGGAGCTCGGTGCCATCGCCGGACCCCTGTCCATCGCCGCCTCTGGTAAGTCGACCCGTTGCTGGTGCCGGACTCGAGTACACAACTAATCATCCCGTGTCCCTGCAGAGGTCGACCAGATCTTCACCACTCAGCTCCGTCATGAGTCCGAGGATATCCTGATCAAGACCGGCCAGCCCTGGCAGATCAACCTCTTCAGCGGTGTCACCCACGGCTTCGCTGTCCGCGGCGACGTGAGCAACAAGCACCACAAGTTCTGCAAGGAGCAGGCTTTCTGCCAGGCCGTTGTGTGGTTCAACCAGTACCTGTAAATGTATCCAATAGAATAGTTAGCATTTGGTCACGATTGAACACGAAGAAATGACATGCCTTCTGGTGTACCTGAGTCTATGTTTCCGCATTCGTCAGAAACCGTAAATGATGCATGATAAGGCTTATCGCACGTGACGCCGTGATCTGCGTGTTGGCCTCAGGCCTGCCGGGGAGAACAGGTCAGCATCCAGAACACCCCGAGCGACGCCCGATTGACTCTGCCATCGCGTCTCATATTCCACGGGGTCCAGCGGCAGACCGTGGCTGTTCAACTCTGTCTTTGTTTCCTCGGCCCCTACGTTGAGTTTTGGTATATTCCTCGGGTTAGTTTACTTGTCGCGTGTCCTTTCCAGCGTTTGCATTTGTCGGCGTCATTGTATCCCTGCGATTCGAAGCCGTGCTGCTTGCCGCTCCCGTCGTCTTCTTTCTCTCTACTCGCGGATTCATCGTCTTACCTATTGTCGCTTGCAGAACTATCTAGCGCCATCCGTCTCCGCTGCGTCGCCCGCCACTCGTCCACAGCCATCCCGACTCGGTGTTTCATTGCCTCCTACGCTTCGCAACGCATAGATCCATCATCGACCGATCCGTCTTCTTTAGTGCAAGTTCACAATAGAGTGCGTTTTTGTTTGCGAGTCAACATGGCTACTCCGGCTGCATTACCGCCATTGCCCTTTAACCCGTCGCGAGTCCGGTCCTACGTGCTCCGTTTACCGCTGTTCACCCGCCTGGTGCTTTTGGCCATTCTTGTGTTCTGGATTCTCGAATTACAGACGGTGTGGAGCGTAGTGCAATGGGGGTCCCTCGCCCCGGACGAGATCGGATTCGGAAGCAGTATGTTGCACGGCGATTCTAACTGAACTGGCCCTAACGATGGACAGTGTATCGGCTCAACACCTACCCCTTCATCCATGCCGGCTTCTTCCACGCGTTCATTAATACGTTGGCTCTTACCCCGTTACTGGAGCGATTCGAGGCCGAGCATGGCACGCTGACCGCTGTCGCGTTGTTTATCGGACGTGAGTTGGTACAGCTTGATAGTGAGAGACGCACACTAATCGGTTGTCCTGTATTAGCCCTTTCGACTTTTCCAGCAGGTCTTTACCTTCTGGTGGAGAAGGTACTTCTACATAGAAACACCGCCGTTGTGGGCGCAAGGTGAGTTGTGTCTCTTGCTTGTTGGGACCGTCGCTTACAGTTCGGTAGCGTTTGGATCTTTCTTCTTCTTGGCTCCGAGTCAATTCGCACGTTCAAATCCAATCCGTACTTCAGGTATGTCTGGTGTGCTGTCAATATGCTGCATGGTACTAACAGCCCCGTTTAGCATCGGCAATTACAAGATTCCGACCTGGACGTCGCCGTTGGTTGCCTGCATTTTCGTGTCCATCCTCATGTCGAATACGAGTTTCCTTGGTCATCTATGTGCCATTCTTGTCGGATATTTGCGTAAGTGTTGTCGAATCCCCTATGGCTACCGCTTACTGATCCCTCGCAGTCGGCCTTGGGTATCTGAAGCTGTTCGTTCCGCCGGAGAAGATTCTCCGCTGGATAGAGGGCAAGTTGAATCTGCTTGGACGGCTGCCCCATTATGTGTCGGTCGACCAGAAGACGTATGGCCGCTATGGAGTCCTGCCAACGACCAGCAACAGTCCCCCGGGCGAAAGACCGACTCCGATGAGCTACCTGGGGTCGTCGCAGCGTCTGGGACCTTGATCCCACTGACTAACATTTGACTTACGTTCCATGTGTATAATTAATTATTCGGCTTTATTTGATGTATTTGGCATGGGAGTCTGGGGAAGAAAAGAATATCTGTCATAAGCATTCGTTGTGCAGATGGTCCGTAGCGGCTGACGTAAATTGTTCTGCTCCACCGATCGAGATGCGGCGTCGCTCACCTCTCTTCCGACACCACGCAGCAGCATGGGAAGCAATTCCCGAATGTGTCTGATACAATGGCCTTGAAATGTGAGTTTATCTGCTCCTATGCGTTTCTCTCTTCTGTTTGACCTCAATCACTTCCGAACGCTGTCCCTGCGAGTAACTGGCCTTACCCCGGACTGTCGCAAAGGACAGCTCAGTCCCATGCATGCTAACCAGCGACGATAAACAGCCACAATCCGCAAATTGCGGAATAACCCCCACGTTCTCTTCGTGCGCCTGCCGTATATTCTCTCCTTACTTTGCATTGTCGCCGGCGTCGTCTGGCTGCTTCTCCTTCCCCTCGACGAGTATTCCCGCCGCACCTACATCTCCGAGAACGCCCTCCTCCCCGGTCAAGTCCACGCGTACTTCTCGGGCAGCGAACAGCATATTTTCCGCGGATACAAGAAGGAGCTCGAAGGCCTGTTGCCTGGCGAGGGACAGGAGGGCGATGCGGACCGGAAAGATGCCCAGTTCACGCCAGCGTAGGTTGAGCCGTGCAGATCGGTCCCATAACATGCATACTAACACCGCGGAACAGCGTATCGGATAAAGTCCAATCGATCCTGAGGGCAGCCGGGCTGAAGGTCGCGACGCAGAACTACGAATACGTCTCCTCCGGTGTCACGCATCAGGGGCAGAACACGTACGGGATCATCCGGGCGCCCAGGGGCGATGCGACAGAGGCGATTGTGCTGGTTGCGGCGTGGAGGACGGCCGACGACGAACTGAACCTGAACGGGGTCACACTCGCGCTGACGCTGGCGCGCTACTTCAAACGTGCGTTTTGCGGGTGTGTAATGTGCTAAATGAAGGCTGACTGACTGGTCACAGGGTGGTCGCTCTGGTCGAAGGACATCATCTTCCTCTTCCCGCCGGACAGCAAGCTGGGCACGCAGGCGTGGATCGACGCGTACCACGACATGCAGCCGGCGTCGGTGCAGCCGCTACCGCTGAAAAGCGGCGCGCTGCAGGGCGGGCTGGCGATGGAGTACCCGTTCGACCACCGGTTCGACTCGCTGCACATCGTCTACGACGGGGTCAACGGGCAGCTGCCGAACCTCGACCTGTTCAACACGGCGGTATCGATCGCCAGCGGCCAGATGGGCATCGGCGCCAGTCTGCAGGAGATGTGGGACCACGACGACAGCTACGAGATGCGCCTGCAGACCATCCTGCGCGGCATGGTCAAGCAGGGCTTTGGCTATGCCACCGGCGCCCACAGCAGCTTCATGCCGTACCACATCGACGCCATCACCCTCCAGACCAAGGGCGAGGGCTGGCAGGACGAAATGGCCCTCGGCCGCACCATCGAAGGCCTCTGTCGCAGCCTGAACAACCTCCTCGAACACCTGCACCAGAGCTTCTTCTTCTACCTGCTCATGCAGGCCAACCGCTTCGTCAGCATCGGCACCTACCTCCCCAGTGCCATGTTGATCGCCGGCAACTTCACCATTATGGCTATCGCGTTGTGGATGCGCACGGGGTATTACCTGGGCTCAAAGCCGGGGGCTCCCGGCGCCGAGCCGTCTTCGAAGGGCGAGAAGCCAGACTCGCCGAAGCGAGAGACCACCGCAGTCGCCCCGTCCGAGTCGAATGGTATCATGGAGCGTCAGCTGGCGCTCCCGCTCACCCTGGTCGTGGGCCTGCATCTCCTCGGACTCGTTCCGCTCTACATCTTCAACAATCTCTCCCACCAGGTCAGCACCACCCCAATCACCACCGGTATCTCAATCTATACTAACGCATCGCCAGTACTACGAACCCGCCACATACATCTGCCTCGCGGCGGACCTCGTCCTCCCTCTCCTCCTCGCAGGGGTGCTCTCATTCTCGGGCTTCGCGACCCCCAAACCGCAACAGTACCTGCTCATCAAGTCCTTCTCGCTCCTCCTCCTCGGCCTGTTTCTCTCCACGCTCGCGACGCTGAACTTCTCCCTCTCGTTCATGATCGGTCTGCTCTGCGCCCCGCTCACGTTCGTCTCGCGGCTCGGCCCGCAGACAGGCGCCCTCCGTTACGTCGGGTCTGCGCTCGGGCTGGTCCTGCTGAACCTGCTGTCGCCGCCTGTCGTGCTCCTCGGCGTGTGTGCGTACATGGGCGTGTCCGTGGAGTATGTCTTGACGCAGGCGGCCTTTGGATGGAATGTGTGGGGGATGTGGACGCAGGTGGTGGTGTGGTGTGTATGGTGGCCTGCGTGGTTGTCGGGGTGTGCGCTTCTGGGGTTTTCTCTGTTCTAGACACGGATGGGTGTTTTGAACACGCCGTGGAACGATGCATGTTATGCATGGGTGATTTACATTCTTAATACGAATATACCAGACCAGACCATCGTAGCCCTCAATTATAATTCTAGTACTGAGTCGTACATACATGCAATCATATCTTTGCAAAGCCCAGCATAGAAACGGCAGGACAAGGGACTGTCGTGTCAACTATGCAGCCCACACATCCTTGCCAACACCCTCGATCCAGTGACCCCAGCTGGTTCACCCCGGCATCCCAATCCTTCAGGCGATTCCGCATGCCCTCGATCTGGTTCATATCGAGCACCTTGGGCTGGACCCAGTTGATCTGAGCGACCTGCGCGACCTGGTCGATGGCGCCCTTCAGCAAGCCCAGCGAGAGGGCCTTCATGATGAGGTGCTCGATCTCGTCGGTCTTGACCTTTGTTTCGGCGGAGATGGCGGCGAAGGTGAGGTTGCGGTCGTGCGGGGGGCGGCGGAAGACCATCTCGGTGAGGGCGGAGAGCGAGATCTTCTGGTAGAGGAAGAGGCGGTGCTGCTCAAGCAGGTCGTTCTTGGCGATGTTGCCGGCCAGCACGTCGTAGGCGGTCAGGTCGCCGCGGTTGAAGGCGAAGAGGAGGTCGCGCAGCCAGTTGTGCTGCGTCTCCGTGAGCGAGTCCAGGATCGGGTGCAGGAGAAGCTCGCCGAAGTTGTAGATCGAGTCGGAGACGAGCGCCGCCACGCTGAGGTTGTAGGCGCGCGACACACGCTCGGCTTCGCTGAGGTCCTCGAGGTTGATGCACGCAAGGTAGAGGAGGGCGTTTTTGTAGAAGCTGGCGAATTCTTGCTTGGCCTGTGGGGGTTAGATGGTTGTACTGTCCAGGGAAGGAACGGGAGCTTACGTGGTAGTACTCGGCGTTGACTTTGTAGAAGGAAGCATGTACAACCGTCTCGACCGAGTCAAAGGTGTCGAGCACCTTCTGGCATGTCTCGAGGTCCTTCTGCGCTCCATCGAGGTTGTTCAGCCGTTGCTTGACGTTGGCGACGTCCGCGAGGGCGTAGATGTAGGCGTCTTGTGTGTCGGGTTTGTTGACTTTGTCGGCGAGGGAGGTGAGGAAAGCGAGGCGTTCTTGGTCATCTACAAACAGGTTAGCTAAGTGACTTGCAGCGGGAGATAGGTGGCAACGAACCGGCACATTGTGTCGATGCCATCAACCCCAGCGAGACGAACTTGAGCTGGTTGATCCGCTCGGCGAAGCTCAGAACAAAGGTCTTGAATATCGGTAGTCGCTGGGGCGCACTCTCTGGTAGACGGAAGAAGTCGATCAGGGCGTTGGTAAGCTGATGCCATAACTTGCGCTCCCAGTAGTCTTCGAAGCTGAGGAAGAAGGCCTGGCACTGCTCGGGAGCTTGTTGCAGCTGCTCGGCCAGGAAGTCGGAGATCTTCTGGTTCTCCATGGCGGAGGTGAATTGGGGAGGAGGGAGGGAGAGAGGTGGATTCAGTTGTATGAGGCTAGAATTAGAACACGAGGGGGAGAGAGGGAATGCTGACGGAGAATGAGGGAGAATGGAGATGGAGATGGCCAGAAGGTTGACGATGCGCTGCCTCTTTCGGATGGAGGAGCTCGGGCGGTGTCTCTGCCGCACCGTAGCCACATGACATAATCCATATCTACAGCTGCACTTCGACACAGAGATAGAATCAATTGTAAATATTAATGAATGTAAAATGAGTCACAAGATGCATAATTACGTCTAGAACTATAGACACCAGCCATGCGACGTGTTCTGTTGCTTTTGGTGGGCCCATCGTCGTAAAGTATCCGATATCTCTCCGAGGGTATAGAAGAGTCCATGAGTGGATGTATCGCTATAAAAGCCTTTGTTCTCGACTGGGCTCTGGCATCTATCGTCTCTCGCTCACTCTTGTTAGCTCTACATCCTTAACTTACGGACCTACCACAACCATCCCTCTGACGACTATATATAACCGCCATGTCCAACTTCACAGAGAAGAACCGACAGGTCTTTGAGTAAGTCCATCCCATCTCACTTGAAGGGTTGGCTGACATTGTCCAGCAAAATGGCCGGCACCTACAAGACCGATTTTGGCCGTGCCCTGCAGATGATCTACCAACAGGTCCAGAGCCGTCGTCATTGGGCCAGTGACGTCTGGACCGATACCGACGCAGGCAAAGGAAAAGAGATTAGGATGCTAGAATATGCCTGCGGTCCTGGAAACGTCTCCCTGGTAAGTGACTATTCTGTTCAAAACAATGTAAGCTAACATGTCAGGCATTGGCACCGTTTGTCTCCAAGGTAATGGGTCTGGATGTCTCCGACGCCATGGTGAACGAATATAACAACAATGCCCGTGAAGCAGGGCTGTCGGACAAGATGGTTGGCCGCAAGGGCGATCTTCTAGCCGACACAGTACCCTCCGAGATCTCAGGGCAAGAGTACACTGACTTGGACGTCGTCTTTGTCAGCATGGCTCTTCACCACTTTGAGAAACCCGATCTGGCAATGAAACGGTTCGAAGAACGGTTGAAAGCGGGTGGTGTGTGCTTGATCATTGATCTGGTCCCAGACTCTCATAGTCATGAGCACCTGCATGAGTTCGCAGAGACTAGAGAGACGATCAAGACACATGGATTTTCGAAGGACGCTATGCAAAAGCTGTATGAAGACGCCGGGCTAGGAAAGGGGTTTGACTACCAGGTCATTGAGGAGCCGATGGTGTTCCAGAAGAATGGACAGTCGATGTCGAAGACGATCTTCATTGCGCGGGGTGAGCGGTGATGCTAGATGGTTATCAAAGAGGTGTAACTGTCGAAGAAATACCAGCAAATCTTCATTTTTGGTGATGTTGTAGGAAGTAGACGGCTGTCCAATCAGGATTCGCGAATAGTCAGACGAGAACAGACGAAAGAGAGAATGGCCGTGGCGCCACGAGCGAGACAGCGAGGACTTTCCAGAGAAAATAGGCCTTATAGAAATACCATCTTCTTTCGACTCAGGGTGTCTTCCAGCGTAGAACTGTCGTGGTAGAACGCAAAAGGTGGAGGAGAGACATACCGAATCGGGACTAGCGCACAGGTCCCGTGCCCGCGGCAGTTTGCGTTTCTGAACTGAGTGACTTCCGACCTCCAGCAGCACCCAGTCTCGCCTGTTGAGCTCGCCTCTCCCCTCCCATCTCGCTCCTTTCACCTCCTCAAGCTCAATTCCCGACGCGATTCGCTGGTCTCATCGGTCTTCCTGCTGAAAGAGATAGAGACCATGCAGAAGTGCCGGGCCGTCAATTCCGCCCTGGGGTCGAAGACCTTCGTCCCCACCGCTCGCGTTCAATTCCAAGTCCAGCGCCGCAATCTGCAGGATGTCGCCATCACCCGTACAGGAAAGCCGATTCTGAAGGTCCAGGGTGGACGGTAAGCGCAATTGTGTGGGTGTGAGTGGGTGATGTGGCTAACTATCCGTCGTGCAGGTCGTCCCTCGGAGGTACCGATGAACCCTTCGTCCGTCCGATCCGCATTGTGCTTGGAGAATCTAACGAGGATGGAATCTAGGACATACCGCTACTGTTTTCGGCGCCACTGGTTTCCTCGGTCGTTACATCGTCAACAAGCTCGGTAGGTTGGGCAGCTCCTTTTGGCGTCGCATCCGGAATTGACAACGTCTAGCCACGCAGGGATGCACTGTCGTCGTGCCCTACCGCGAGGAGATGACGAAGAGACACCTGAAGCCCACCGGTGATCTTGGCCGGGTCAACTTCATCGTACGTCTGCCACCTAGCGGTCGACCGACATGTCAACTAACCCCCGCAGGAATACGATCTTCGCAACACCCAGTCGATCGAAGAGAGCGTCCGTCACTCCGACGTGGTCTACAACCTTGTCGGCCGTCAATACCCTACCAAGTTCGTGGTGGAAGCAATCAATTGGGCGGCATGAGATGCTGATATGAGCAGGAACTTCTCCTACACGGATGTCCACGTTGACGGCATTGAGCGCATTGTCGAGGCCGTTGCCAAGTACGATGTGGACCGCTACATCCACGTCTCTTCCTACAACGCCAACCGGGACTCTCCGTCGGAGTACTTTGCCACCAAGGTTCGTCCTGTCTTATTGGGGTCGTGTATATGATGTTAATGATTGCAGGGCTGGGGTGAGGAAGTCGCCCGCTCCATTTACCCCGAGACCACCATTGTCCGTCCGGCCCCCATGTTCGGTTTCGAGGATAACCTCCTGCACAAGCTCGCCAAGGTGACCAACCTGTTCACCGCGAACCACATGCAGGAGCGCTACTGGCCTGTTCACGTAAGACGTCATGATCGCCGAACGTTCCGCGGACACCACGAAAACTAATGCGTTGTAGGTGAACGATGTTGGTGCCGCTCTTGAGCGCATGCTCCACGATGACACCACGGCCGGCGAGACTTTTGAGCTGTACGGCCCGAAGAACTACTCGACCGCGGAGATCGCCGAGCTGGTTGACAAGGAAATCATCAAGCACCGCCGTCACATCAACCTTCCCAAGGCCATCTTCAAGCCCCTGGCGTACTACTTGAACAAGTTCCTGTGGTGGCCCACCGTCTCCGCCGACGAGGTCGAGCGCGAGTTCATGGACCAGGTCATCGATCCTACGGCCAAGACCTTCAAGGACCTGGGCATTGAGCCGACTGATCTGGCCACCCTGACCTTCCACTACCTGGTAAGCGGTCCGATGATGAACGCGAGGATGCAGCTGACTGTTGTGTAGAAAGGATATCGTAGCTCTTCGTACTACGACCTGCCTCCGGCGACGGAGCGGGAGAGACAGGAGGAGAAGAAGTACGTGCACGTGCTGGACAGCCAGTAGTCGACTCTGTTTTTTAATGTATATAAGTCTGCCTAGAAGTTTCTTTTGTGACTGTCTTGCCTAGATATACAATCGTAGACAATCATCGGCAAGTGATCTGAAGCGGCGGCCTCGGCACTCCGCGTATCCACCTCCGACTTCAGTAGTATCGACATCATCACTCCAGCAAAACAAACGAAGGGGAACGAGACGAAGCGAAAAGACAGAGAAAATGCCCCCAAAATACACCTTCCAGTCCACCCCGATCCTCCTCCTCAAGACCAAATCCTCCCCGCAAGACAGCTACGAAGAATATTTCTCCGCACACGGCTACTCCCCCGTCTTCATCCCGGTGCTGGAACACCACTTCCACGAACAGAACCTCCAGTGGGTGCGCGAGCTCTTCGACTCCGGCGCCCTGCAACCCGGTCCGGACCGAAAATATGGCGGATTGATCTTCACCAGCCAGCGTGCGGTGGAGGGGTTCGCGTCGGTGGTGTCCGCGCTATCTCGTGCGTCCCTCGTCCCCTGCATCCCATCCCCTCAAGGAACACACAACGAGAAGATCCAATGCTAACTATACAATGCGACGATAGAAGAAACAACAATCCCCTCGTCCCAAGACCTTCCCCTCTACACCGTCGGCCCCGCAACCGCCCGCTCCCTCACCACGCTCCGCGACGCCCATCTCCCGCATGCCTCCATCCACGGCGCCGACACCGGCAACGGCGAGAACCTCGCCCGGTATATCCTCACGCACTACAATTCCCTCCCACACCCGCACACCGCAAGCCCGAAACCACCCCTGCTCTTCCTCGTCGGCGAACAGCGCCGCGACGTCATCCCGCGCATGCTGATGCGCGAGGCGCCCGAGGCCCAGCGCATTGTTGTCGACGAGCGCGTCGTCTATGAGAGCGGTGTTATGGAGGGTTTTGAGGGGGAATTTGCAGAGGCTGTTGGGGCTGTGGAAGCGCTTTTGTCTGCATCGTCTGCGATGGCAGCAGACGGAGGATGCGCGGAGAAGGCGTGGGTGGTGGTGTTTTCGCCGACGGGGTGCGAGGCCATGCTGCGCGTGCTGGGGAGTAGGAAGGGGGTGTGTGTTGCGACGATTGGGCCGACTACGAGGGACCATCTGGTGCGGAGGTTTGGGGTGCAGCCGGCGGTTTGTGCGGAGATGCCCAGTCCGGAGGGGGTGGGGAGGGGGATTGAGCGGTTTCTTCAGGAGGGAGCTACTAAATAGAGAGAGTACTTGTACTTGGTACTTCTAGAAGACCAGCTTGTCTGTTCCATTAAGCACTACGCCGAACCAAGACCACGGCCATGTCGCGACAGCTCACTAGCTACAGATGTATGTGCATGTCATGCTTATCCTTCTCGTCGGTGAAATGAGTATGATGCATCATGTCCATATCAGGATCCTGGCGGTTACCGCATGATCTCCTCGTAGATCAGGACTAGTCACGTTAGAAAATAGGTCCTGGTACCAATAGACGGCTGACCGAAGACACTTACTCTTCAACTGCTCCTTGCTGAGCGCATCCTTGTTCTTGTCAAAGTCGAAGAAGCCCTCCGGGATCGGCGGCGCCGTGGGCTCATCGTCCGGGTCGTGGTACGGCTCCAGGTACGGATGGCGCAGCGCCTCCTCGACGGTGATGCGCTTAGCTGGGTTGAACGCCAGCAGTCTCTCCAGGAGATCCAATGCCAGCTCGTTGCTCTTCGGGAACAGCGCCTTGAACGGGATCTTCTTCTTGAACGGGAGGGACCGGATGTATTCGCGCGCGCGGCGGGACTTGATGCCGTAGTAGTCCTCCATGGTCGGGGTGCCCAGAACGTCCAGAATCAGGGTCAATTGATGGTGGTCTGCCAATCGGTCAGCATTCAGTAGACAACCAAACCCCGAAAAGTCTTACAGTCTTTCCCAGGAAATAAGGGCTTTCCGCTCAGCATCTCGGCCAGAATGCAGCCCACGCTCCACACGTCGATGGCTTTGGTGTATTCCTTGAAGGTCAGCATGATCTCCGGGGCACGGTACCACCGAGTCGCCACGTATTCCGTCATGAAGCCCGAGTTGTCGTCGGTCGACGCGGCCGAGCGGGCGAGACCAAAGTCGCAGACTTTCAGGTCGCAGTTGGCGTTGAGAAGAAGGTTGGATGGCTTGAGATCACGGTGAAGAACGTTGGCGGAATGCATGGCTTTCAGCGCCCGCAGAGTCTGGTAGATGAAGTATTGGCAGTGGTCGTCGGACAGGTCTTGGGTACGAATCACGCGATGCATGTCGGTTTCCATCAATTCCTAACCTGCGTCAGCATTGCCCGTCATGGCGTATCCAGGTGTAGTACCTGAATCAGATACACTTCGTTGAAGCTCTCGTAGTTGCGGGGCCGCTGGATATCTAGGATGGAAATAATGTTCTCGTGGTTGAAGTATCGGAGCAGCTTCATCTCCCGCAGCGTTCGCAGGCAGAACATGGAGTGGTCGAAGGGAGTGATCTTCTTGATGGCGACCTTCTGGCCGGACGGTTTGTGGATGGCAGAGCTGTGACGGTCAGCGACAGCCCGACGCCGCTTGCACCCGACTCACCAGACAACCCCGTAGGCGCCCTCGCCGATGACATCCTGGATTTCATATTGGTCGGAGACGTTGAAGGAGATCTTGCGCGAGCCCCCCTGAGGAGGTAGCTGTTGCACCATCTTGCAGTGTTCTCTGGAGGCGAACGTTAGTCCATTAGATGCGTGACGGAGCTGTAATGGAAGACGACGCTTCGCTCGCAGAAGCCATCAAATACTTGCAGCATTCGATGCCCCTACGCCGCTGGCGAGACACGTAGGAAACGCGCGTGGGCTCCACTTCCGTGCAACAGTACACCAGAACACCCGGGGAGCTTACATTCAGGGACACGCAACGGGTCGCTTGAAAATACAGAGATTGCGGAATCGGGAGAATTCGCATGCGCTGGTGGCTCGAACCGGGAGAGGGACAGTCTTCGGGATCTGCCACTATCGGGATGCGGGGTACCCCGTGTCAGCGATGGGAAGCGATGTGACCGGTCAGATGGCGGCGGATTGATGCTGCAGGGGTGACGGATGCGAGCGACAGAGTGACGCGATCCGCTGGATTGGGCCGAGCTGGACAAGCTTGATGGAGATGCGACGGGAGTGTAAAGAGGCTAGACATCGATCACGTCAATAAGGGACCATGACCAGGGGAGCTCGATCGATCTGAGGGGAATGAGGAATTCTCGCAGTCCCCGACACAGCCGACGGATCGGATCAAGCAGAGGAGCAGAAGAATAGGAGATGACGCATACCTGGAAGTCGAGACCGGTCTCGGTTGATGGATGCTGTTGGGTGTTTCACCACACCGTTCTATTTGGAATTTCTCTGCGATAAGCGGAGAAGGGAGAAATCGGGGGGGATCAGGAACGGCTGTAGATGTTCAGGTACCACCACTGCAGGGCTGGAGATGCGGGACGTGACGGAGCACGTAAGAATACGACGAAGGGCGAGACAGCACGAGATAAATAAACAGAGCTGGCATCCAAGACGATGTTGCTGCTGTTGTTGTTATTAAACCGGGAGCGGATCGGCCAGAGTGGGGTGGGGCAGCCGTGGAGGGGAAGCTCTGGACTAGTAGAAGACTAGATGAGACTCGAGATCAGGAGAGAAGCTGAAGGGAGGAAGAGAACGAAAGAGGAGAAAGAAAGGATAGAGAGGAAGAAAGTAGGGAGAGAGTAAGGAGAGGGATGGGAAGAAGAGGAAGTGCAGAGAGAGGAGGAGATGCTAACTACCTAAAGGTACCTACAGATGTGATAGACGCAAATGACGATGCCAAAACACGGTCAAGCGATGGGGCCTCCCAATCGACTCCGGCTCAACCAGTGTTTCATTCCAGCGCCAAACCGGCCCTCTGGTCCACTACGTTGGAAAAAAAGAAACGCAGACGAAACGAAAGGGGGCAGTGCAGCGCCCAACTAGTAGTAGTTACGGAGGAGACTACTGCTCTGTCCATCACAAGTCGTCACAATCGCCAGCCTTGGCAGCCCCCTCTGCAGGTGCTGGCGTTAACTGGCCCTGTCGATTGGAACAGGACACGCACAAAAAGCAAAGAAACCAACAAGAAAGTCACCAGTCAGCGTTCGTGCTCTCGATGAGCATGTCTACAGCAAATCCTAGTCGTCCTCTGCAGGCCTCTAATATTGCTTGACAGAAACCCCCCGGTCGAACCATAATAGAATATTTGATATCGCGCAGATGAGATGATGTACCAAAATTGTCTCACAAACTATTATTACTGAACCACCTGTAGCGTGTTCAACCATGTCAGTCGCATGACGTCCAGGGCAGGCACAAGGTCCAAAGGGAGATTCTAGGTATGAGAACAGGATCAGAAGGAAATTGGGGGGTCAAACCTTTTCCCGCAACGATCCCATCCATTGCACCAGGCTGACGCTCTGGTCCGCCCGGTCCTCCACAAACATCGTCTGTGCCCACAGCCGAAGCCCTGGCTCGCCATCCTCCTTCACCACATACAGGTGTGGCACCACGATGCTGCCCACGCCCTTCGACCGGTGGTCCCGGCTCTTCTCGACCACCGCCCGCACCCGCTGGTTGAAGTCGTTGTCCAGATCCGGCAGGTTCTGCTTGCCCACCCGGAGCTGCGACTTGTCGGGCAGTCCGAACACGTCCAGAACCAACTGCGGCACCGCGTCCCGTCCCACCCAGAGGAACTGCGTTTGGCCGTCGTCGATCAGGTACAGTCCGTATGGCACCACCCGCTCGGAAGACAGGTTTACCGGCGGCGGCAGCACAATCTCGCCGGTCTTCTCGTCGGGCAACCCGGCAACGTCCGGCATATCGTGGAGAGAGTACATCTTCGGGTAGATGTACTGCATCAGGAGGGGCAGGGGAAGCGTCGACAGCAGGCAAAGAGCCGCAGACCGCATGTCGGTCGGAATCTGTGCCGATTTCCGAAGTCCCAGCTAGAGTGACATGTCAGTAAACGCTTCGTTCCAAACATAGAAAGCATAACGCAAGGGTCCTACGTTTTTGATCATCGCGAGAAAGAGGACCGGAAGACCTCGCAAGTTGGCAGGGAACTGCAGACCACCTCCGCTCACGCTTCCGCCCGCAAGTTCTTTCCGGTACGTCGCCAGAAGCTCCACAATCTTCGACTGCAGGGCTTCCCGCGCAGGTTCCAGGCCGCTTCCCAGAGCCCGCTCCACCGCCTTGTGACTGAAGTAAGTTGCGATCGCTTGCTGGTCCGCCGACGCATACACATCCGCCAGGTTCTGCGTGGTGGGGAGCGCCAGTGTCAACACCCGGATTCTTCTCTCGCCATTGCACGTGGTGTGGAGCACCGCAGTCTGCAGGCACACCACGGGGCGGGTGATGGTCTCATCGATGGCGACTTCGACCACGTACGCTTGGTCGCGAGGGAAGGCCGGGAAGGCGCACAGGTCGGAGCTGCGGTTAAAGAAGTTTCCGTAGAAGGTGTTCATGCGCAGGCCAGTGGTGGCACGGACACGGAGGACAGCTTCCAGGCCGATCTCCGACGACAGATAGTCCGAAAACTCGCGCGCGAACTTGATGGCGTCTTCGCCGCGAGCCGCGTTCCATCCGGGGTAGAAGTACGTCTGTCCACCGGTGTAGCGGGGCAGGTTGCTCAGAGACGCCACGTCCTGGTACTGCGAAGAGAAGAGGAACATGTCCACCGAGACTTGGGCCTTGGAACACTCCACCGCGAAGCTCTTGTAGAAACTGTTGGCCGTCTGCAGCAGACTGCTTTCCTTGCTAGTACCCAAGACCTTCTTGTCTTCTCTCATGGTCAGAGCGCCATGACCAACGTTGGGCAAGGATGAACTGAGCACAGTCATCTTGCCTCCAACAGGAGCAATCAGCTTGTAGCCCGCACGCAGAGCCGACCCCATAGCGCAGCCGTTGTTCTGCGTGTTCTGGAACATCTCCTGTAGCTTGTCGAGGAACGACTCGATGTTTTCGCGGCATTCGCTCAAGGTGACGAGCAAATCACCAGGGATAGGAAGGAAGGGTTCGTCCAGATCGCTGACAACAAGCATCTGGGGGTTCGAGTTTTCGGAACCATCGCGAGGGATGCTGAAATAGTGAAGGCTCGAATCGACGGCGATGAAGCCCAGGCGGGTTCGGCGGTCTGCATTCGGGATTCGGTCCAGACTCTCCTTGATGCACCGTGCGCTCGTCGCCAGAAGGCCATTCGTAACCGATGCGTAACTCACATCGATCAAGAAGAGATAGACCAGTGGCTGTGGCGGGCGGACCATGTATTCCTGAGGGGCAACAAATTCTACCACCGAGTGGTTGAGATCAGGCCGCAGCGACCGGTCGGCAGGCTTCTGCAGGGCCGTGTCCCAATCAAAGGCCTGCGGCACGTCATTGGTCAAGTTACACATGTTACAACGCCAGCGATGTCCGTGGTCGAGGAAGGTCACGAAGGGGTTGATATAGGAACGGCAACGGCGGCAACGCGAGATGACCTGGTCAGGAATGACGGGGATCGGGTCTTCCGAGTCATGGAGGGCTGCATAGGGTTGGATGACAAGAGCGAATGGCAGCTTCGACTTCTTCAAAAGCGAATGGGTGGTGGGGACAGCGTTCAATGTCGACCGGACATATTTCGGGGGGCAGTTGGCATAAGGGGAGGGGTAAACACTGGTCTAAGGCAGAGTCAGTAACGGTTCCGCCACATCGGCTGGTTGATACGTACACCCGGCGGCAGAACAATGGGAGGAGGCGGGTAGTCCAATTCCGCGACATTGAATGGTTGGGAGAGGAGGTCCGTGGGATACAGCTGGTTGAGCGGGACGGTACGCGGAGCCTGCGGAGCCTGGGGAGCCGGCTGAGGGGGGAGGAGATGCGGATCTGTCATGCCCATTGCCCCAAACTGCTGGGTCATCTGTGCGACACCAGGAGCAGCGGGAGCAGCATATGCTTGAGCCGGGTCTGCGCCATAGGCAGCAGGCTGCTGGTAACCGGCTTGTTGCTGAGGGTAAGCTCCGTAGCTCCCACCAGCTGGCAACTGACCGCCCAGCGCGGCATTGGCACCGGAGCCAAACTCGAACGCCTCCCCAGCATATGCCCGCTTCTTCTTGCCACCGTGTTGAACTGGAGTCGGGGCCTGTTGCTGGGTGGGAGAGCCATAGGCGGCCGGTTGACCGTACCCTTCCTGGGGAGGGTAACCCCCTTGTGGTGCGGCCATGGAGGGTTATGTGTTAGGGAGAGGAATGAATTCGATGGATTTAGTTGATTCGTGAAGTCGTCGGGGAGAAGGAGGTGGATGGATGGTATCGTCGCGTGTCTATCAGAGGCTCACTATGCGGCGGTCAGTCAGGTTGGCTGGGGATAGGAGGGGGTATTAATCAAGAAAGCCGGGGACATCTGCATACTGACAAAGCAGAGAGGGGTGATCAGACAAAAATATAAGCAGCGAGGTGAGGATGAACACCGCGCTTGGAGAATGAACAAGGAGAGAAAGTGGGAGAAGAGGAAATGCAACCGAGGCGGACTCGACTGGCGATGATGCTCAGTCGGAAGTGATGATGGTTTGGTTGGTGTACGGTGGCCTTTGCGGCGCCTGCGGGCCAATCAGAACCCCGCATCTTAGCCGATGTGAGCCTGAGGCTCTACACGTCCCTCTACAGTACAGAGTATGCCTCTACAACACTACAACATACCTAGAATTTTATACGGAAGAAACTGAAAGTTCACATTGATATTGATCTTGAATGTTTTGGGAGTAGTTAAGGTTCTCTTGTTCCCTGAGGATCGTCGTTCTATCTGCATACTACCAGAGATCTCTCTCGGAGGCCAAGGTACTACATACTATAGAACCTAATCTTCCTACTCAAACTATATAGGTATGTGTATCTATCAGAAAGGGATGGAGATGGCCTTATGTTCACCAAAATGCAGCCCTGTGCCACGTAGTTGTAGCGCTTTCAGTAACATGCTGATGCATGATAAGCCTCTTGCTTCAGGAAACATAGTGAACCACCGAAAGTAGAGGTTAGTGCTCAGATGAGCCTAAGAATCCTTGAGTATCTGTTCTTGCAACAATAAGGTCCCCAATAGTTATCCGGGGTATTTAGGTAACAAGAGAACTCCCTAGGCTACTGGGTACCTAGGTCAATAATGTGTGGGAGAGGTTGCCGTGCCAACGGCCTCACCGCGCACCCACAACGAAGCTCTCCCTGCAATTCCAACCACCAACTCCTCCGACTTCTCCTCAATCCTCTCCAGACTCCTCACCTACGATTCCCTCTCTCAGGAGTTTCCAACCCTCGGATCCCGTCCCTGGTTCCTTCAACGTCTCACCTTTACTGGTTGAAGCGTTGAGAATCAACATTCTTTGAATCCGAATCTGGGAACAGCCTACCACCACATTAGGCCTACTGGCTCCTTAGGCGATTCTCTTACTTTTCTCTTGGTGCATTAACCTCTATGCAGAGCATACACTTCCTCATTCCCGAAAGCGCAGAAAACACCGGTCGAGTTGGTCCAGTTCAAGATACAAAATGAGCGTCCGTGTCGTTGCACGTGTCAGACCGCTTCTAAAATCCGAACGAGAAGTCGATGTCATTCTGCGAACAGGGTCCTCCACTCAGCTGGTGCACAGCAAAGCCGACAAGACGGGTTCCAAGGACAGCGCCGCTCTCGCCGCTCTAAGGGATCGCGACAACCTCGTGCGCATCCCGAACCCCAAGAACGAGAACGAAGAATACTCCTTTCAATTCAATGCTGTCTATGACGCAGAGTCTTCACAACAGGAGCTCTTCGACGCAGAGGGTTCGTGCTGAAACGTTGTTCGACCGGGTTTGGTGATAGCTTACTGATCGCACGAGCAGTCGCCCCCACCGTTAAGCACCTTTTTAACGGCTTTGACGTCACCTTGTTTGCTTATGGAGTTACCGGCACCGGGAAAACACACACGATGCGAGGTGGTAAAAGCCTAGCGGATCGAGGTGTGATCCCCCGTCTCCTGAGTAGCATATACAGACGCAGCCGCAAAATTGAAAGGGATAGTGAAGGCCAGACTACCGTCAAGGTGTCGCTAAGCTACTATGAAATCTACAATGACAAAGTCTTCGATTTGTTCGAGCCCCCAGAGAAGAGGACCCTGGCTGGTCTGCCTCTTCGTGACAATGGCGGGAAGACTGTAGTTGTAGGACTGACAGAGAGGCCCTGCACCACCCTGAAGGAGTTCGAGACTCTTTATGACCAGGCCAACACCAACCGATCCACGTCGGCAACCAAGGTCAGCGCTTCCACCATGTTGCCCGAAGATGATCTCGAAACTGACCTTCATGCAGCTGAACGCACACTCGTCACGATCGCATGCAATCCTCTGCGTCAAGGTGACGGTCAGCTCGGGAGATAAGACTCGCATCAGCACTGCGTCCGCCATTGACTTGGCCGGCTCAGAGGACAACCGCCGGACTGATAACGACAAGGAGCGCATGGTTGAATCGGCCAGTATTAACAAGAGCCTTTTTGTTTTAGCGCAGTGCGTGGAGGCAATCAGCAAGAAGCACTCGCGGATCCCATACCGCGAATCGAAGATGACGCGAATTCTATCGTTGGGACAGAACAACGGACTGACTGTGATGATTCTCAACTTGGCACCGGTGAAGTCATACCACCTGGACACGATCAGCTCGCTCAATTTCGCCAATCGCACCAAAAAGATCGAGGTTCGCGAGGTAGAGAATGAGCCGATGTTCAAAGGGCCTCCGAGACTATCTACACGACCCTCTGTAATGGGCTCCCAACGGCAGCCGCTCCGGCCTCTGACCAGCTCTGTCAACATAAATCTTGCGGCGGCGGCGAACAAGGACGCGTCGAAACCGGGCGATGTGAAGCCTATGAAAGCATTCCACGTCTATTCTGATAAGAGGCTCTCTGCCCAATTCAAGAAGCCCGAAGTACCGAAACGACCGTCCATAGGTTCAGATGCCACGCGTCATTCCAAGCCGTCTCGTATTGCGCAGCCGTCCCAGCCGCCTAAAAGCTTCGAGGATATCTCCGCAGCCAAGATTGAAGAGATGGTCGAAAAGAAGGTGGAAGAGATCCTGGCAGTGAGAGCAGTCAGCGAGCAGTCGCGGCAGACTCAGGTTCGGGAACTAAACGAACAGGTTCAAAGGCGTCTCGAGCTCCTTGAGCAGCGGATCGAGGGCACTGAGGACGCGAGAGCCGAGGGTCTGTCCTATCTGCTGATGGCAAAGCAGCATCAGGCCCGCAGTGAGGACAGTTCCGCTTTGAAGATGTACCAGCTTGCACTCCCGTTCTTCCCCGACAATGAAAAGCTCGCCACGAAGATAGCCAAGCTCAAAGAACGGATTCAGAGCAAATCTCGTCACGCTATGGAGCCCACTGGAACTTCTGCTCTGGCTCCAGCCAAGAGAGAATTTGGGAGCATGCTCTCGCTGAAGAAGCAGCCCTCCCGAGCCGGAGTCAAACGCTCTGCTGAAGAGTCTGATGCTGACTATGAGGATCCCGAGGTGCTGAGTGATGATGATATCACAGAAATCACCACCCACTCCAGACGCAAGAAGCGCACAAAGACGAAGTCCTCCGACGAGGAGTGCACCCTCGACAGCCACGAGGAATCTCCTTCGCCCCGGACCATTCACCTCCTCTCAATTATCAACTCCCGTGATGTGAGTCAGATCAAACTCCTCAGGGGCGTCGGCGTCAAGAAAGCAGAGGCTATTGTCGACTGTCTTTGCGAGATGGACCAGCACTTGGATAGCAGTCATGATGACAGCGCCCAAGTGCAGATCAACAGCCTTGTTGAACTGAGCAAACTGAAGGGTGTCGGAGTCAAGACGGTTGAAAACATGAGAAATGGGGTTCTGGTGTAGAAAGTTGGACAATTGCGATTCATCATAGATACCCGCATTTTTGGAGCTTCAGGGATACCACATGGATCATATGGTCTTTGCATTCTGGCGTTTCTGTCCTGCATGCAGGTTTCTTGCCAGGCTTCAGATATGTTGATGCATGATTTGCTTTCCAGCGACGGTGTTCAGGTGTTGTTTTTATTCAGCAATTTGCATGTCTGCTATCTGCTACTTCAATCTGATGCATTCATATCCACCGTTGGATGTTATATCAAAACACTGTCCACCACGCACCTGCATGGGCATTATCGTACAACACTGGAGTCCAAGTACGTTGAGGAGCTATTCAAGAGACACAACTTATGACTGTGATACATAGACATCAGACACGCACTCATTAACAAAAGAAAATCCATAGGAAGTCGACATGCCATCACATGCTATCTATAATACATTAAACCGGGAGAACAGGGAGAGAAACGTCTAGTTCTCTAGATATTGACTTTTCACGCATGCACCCAGCCTCAAGCTGTGCACTCAGTTCTTCTGCCCGGCTTTCTCAAAGAAAACCTTCCCCTCCTTCGTGATAGTGGCGATCCTCTGAGCCGACCCCTCGACTTCCTGAATCAAGTCGTCGACAGACCTGGATGGCGCATCCGGCGTGGGTTGGAGGGCCTCCTCGGCTGTCTTCTTGTCTTCCGAAGGCTTGCGCGGGCCGATGGTCAGGCCGCGGGGGGAATCTGCGATCTCGTTGACCTCGTGCGTGGTCAGGATCTCGTTGATGCGCGGGCCGCGGGTCTGGAGGAGAATGGTGGTAGGGCCGTCGAACTGGAGGAAGAGCTGTTGCGAGGGATGTTAGTGTGCTCATCAATTGTGCTATATCGGACGACGGTCACGTACCCTGTCACCCCAGATGGTCATTCGCGACCATGTCCGGATCTTGTGGAACAGCTTCATAGTGCCCTTCCATGTGTCCGTGTCTGACATGTCCTGGATGAACTTGGAATCTTGGATGAAGCGCGGCAGGCTCTTGAGGCCCGGGACTTGGAACTTCAGGGTGGTGGATTTGAAGCGGTAGGGACGAGGGGGGTTGGAGGACATGGTGTATGCCACGACATTGCTTGGGCCGTTAGCATCGATGTGGGTGGTCAACGGGGATAAAAGACAAGATACCTGGGGTGCACGATGTATTGCTCTCCGGCCTTGAGCTCGACGGAGTACAGCTGGCCTGTTCCCACCAATGCTAGCAGACCTCTTCCGGTGACCTCGGAGCTGCCCCAGTGGGCGATGCTCTGGGTTCAGTCAGTCGACGTGCTTCAAGATGCGGGATGTGACAGGCGGCAACGAACCAGGCTTGTGTTGATGGTCGGACGGATAGACAGCGAGCGACCAGTCCAGGCTAGCAATGCGCGTCTTTGAGCCACCATCCAATCCACGGAGCCGTTGAGGTGAACGACGGCGAAGGAGGTGACGGGAGAACGGACGGAGACCAGGGCGGTCACGGGGCTCGCTGAAGACACCTGCAGCAGCCGTCAACAATCTCAATTGGGGTGTGTTTATGGATCAAGGGACGGACCTTCTGGTAGAGAAACGGGACGCCGACAACCGCCCTCCGGAAGGGTTCTAGAACGCTCAGCGTCGAAACGACCTAGCGACCATGCTCGTCAATAACCGTTCTCGAGGAATCACGCCATTACCAGGCCAGAAGGTAATCCTACATTATCTGCCTTCCCACTCAACCCAACCAATGTCCCTCGCCGGGTGTACAGGTTCTGTGAAGCGGACAGGGAGACGGACAACATCGAGTACGGCGCACCGATGACATCGAACCGGGCATCTGCAATTGCTGGCGTTAGCGGAGACCAGGGAGAACTGGCGCACACAGGGCAAATATCCATCCAACAGAAGACGACATACCGGACGACTGCGCCGAATTGGGTGTCGCTACGACGGGGAGGTGATCTCCATTAACAGAGGCAGGCTGTTCGGCGGGAGCGGCGCGAATCTGGACGCATCTTGTCTGGGATGCCGACAGCCCCTGTCGCGCGCGGGGCGGCAGGACTCGGGTCCAGGACAGAGCGCGCACGCCTCTCCTCCAGGGTTGACTCATTGTCGTGCCTGAGGGGATTCCGGTGCAGGAGAACAGCGTCGATCGATAAGATTGGCGTGGATTGATTCAATCGCCGGCAATTCTTCGTCACGCGCGGGCGGTGCCTGATCGGGAAAAGCGCGCTTAGGTCTTGGCACAAGCACCAGATTCCACAGCGTTGTCTTGATGAGGCTTCGATGGAGATTTTTCGTAGATTTGCTCGATGGGGGAGAGGGTCTCTCTTGTTAATTTATCTATTTGTCTTTTGCTGCGACTGTTGTTTGCGTGGGTTGGCCCTCTGATGTCATATCGATCTCACCATGAGAGCAAGTATACACTGCGATATATATCACCACCACAACACCAACCACCACTTTTCTAAGGAGTATGCTTGATGTATGTGAGACCAAGCCAGAAAATACGAATACATGCCATACCCATATTGTATCTCTCAGGGCAGAGCATTTCACGCCCCCCACACCTCACGCGCTGAAATCGGCGATTGCGACAGAACCGCATGGACTGGTGTGATGCCCCCAATGGTTCTCTACGTAGTATTAATACCCTGCAGTAATACTCTCTTTCTTTCGAATACACCTCTGTCTAGAACATCGCCTGGGTGCTTGTCAAGTCGAGGTGCTACCGTAGTATAGTTGCGGCCCCGGACTACCCAAAACCAACAATATCCCACGCCGCCTTTTCCTCCGAACCCGGCGGTCCCCATCTCCAGAACGCCAATCCGCGCAGAACAACACCCATCTTTCAACCAGAACCATGTCCCATTGACTACAATATCAGAAGCCCTCGATCGCCTTAATCCCCTCCGAACTGATATCAACCACCAACCATGCTGCCCAGGGCAGCCCGACCGCCTTGCTTGCGCTTCTCCGAGCGCTTCATACTCCGCGGGACCGCCGATCCGCGTTCAGCATCATGGCGAGCTGCTAGCTATGCCACTCACCTTCGAGCCTTTTCAACGGGGAAAGGCCCCTTGCGAAAACAGTCAACCCCCGACACTCCGTCAGACTGGAAACCGCCGAGCTCGCACGCGCCGCCAGTATCTCGTCCGGTCGATGCAACCCCCGCCCTGAAGCCGAAGGATGTCCAAAGCACGGCTGCGTCGGCGTCGCCGAAGAAGGACCTGCTTAGCGAGACCACAGTCGCAAGCAAGGAGCAGAGGAAAGCAGACTGGGCTATAATGAAGGAGATGGTGAAGTACCTGTGGCCCAAGGTAGGGAAGCTGAGCTTGTTCACCTCTGGGAGGCGATCTATGGCATTAACGAGTCGCGTAGGATGACTGGGGAACGAAGCTGCGTGTGGGGACAGCCTTGTCATTACTGGTCGGCGCAAAGGTTAGTTGGATCGAAAGCGATGGTCGGGCAGCGATGAGTGTTCACACGATCCTCTAGATTCTGAATGTCGAAGTTCCCTTCTACTTCAAAAGCATTGTCGATTCGATGAACGTGGACTTTGCAGCTATTGGGGGTACCGCTTACACAGTCGCGGGGTCTATGATCATAGCCTGTAAGAGAGCGCTATCTGCACGCGGTCCCTGGGTCTAACCGACTTATTCCAGACGGCGCGACGAGAATCGGCGCCACCCTCTTTCAAGAGCTGCGAAATGCGGTTTTTGCTAGCGTCGCACAGAAGGCGATTCGCCGCGTCGCGCGGAATGTCTTCGAGCACCTCCTCCGACTCGACCTGAACTTCCATCTCAGCCGCCAGACGGGTGGATTGACGAGAGCAATCGACCGCGGAACCAAGGGTATCAGCTTCCTGCTGACGTCCATGGTGTTCCACGTCGTCCCTACTGCTCTGGAAATCTCTCTTGTCTGCGGAATTCTGGTATGTTGGCAAAACACGCTTATATTCCACTGGCTCGACTAAACCATGCACAGACGTACCAGTATGGCTTCCAATTTGCCGCCATCACCGCCGCCACGATGGTGGCCTACTCCGCGTTCACTATCACGACGACCGCGTGGCGCACCAAGTTCCGGAAGCAGGCCAATGCCGCCGACAACCGGGGAGCCACCGTGGCGGTGGACTCGTTGATCAACTACGAGGCGGTCAAGTACTTCAACAACGAGAAGTTTGAGGTGGCACGCTACGACAAGGCTCTCAAGGCGTACGAAGATGCCTCCATCAAGGTCACGACCTCGCTGGCGTTCCTCAACTCGGGCCAGAACATGATCTTCTCCAGCGCGCTCGCGGCGATGATGTACCTGGCCGCCAACGGCGTTGCCAGCGGTAACTTGACCGTCGGCGACCTGGTTATGGTCAACCAGCTGGTGTTCCAGCTTTCGGTGCCGCTGAACTTCCTTGGGTCGGTGTACCGGGAACTGCGCCAGTCGCTCCTTGACATGGAGACGCTGTTCAACCTGCAGAAGGTCAATGTGAACATCATGGAGAAGCCGGACGCGAAGCCGCTGCAGCTCAAGGGCGGCGAGATCCGGTTCGAAAACGTCACATTCGGATACCACCCGGACCGGCCGATCCTCAAGAACGCAAGCTTTACGATTCCTGCTGGCCAGAAGTTTGCGATCGTGGGACCCAGCGGCTGCGGCAAGTCGACGATTCTGCGCCTCCTGTTCCGGTACTACGACGTGCAGGAAGGACGCATCTTGGTGGACGGCCAGGATGTCCGCGACGTGACGCTGGAGAGTCTGCGGAAGGCGATTGGCGTGGTGCCGCAAGACACGCCCCTCTTTAACGACACGATCGCGCACAACATCCGCTATGGGCGCATTGACGCGACGGACGAGGAAGTGCGGAAGGCGGCGCAACGGGCGCGGATTGATGAGCTGATCGAGAAGCTGCCGGAGGGGTACAAGACGGCCGTAGGAGAGCGGGGAATGATGATTTCGGGGGGTGAGAAGCAGCGACTGGCGATTTCCCGGTTATTGTTGAAGGACCCGGAGCTGTTGTTCTTCGACGAAGCGGTAGGTCCCTCCCAACCCTCTGTCTCATTCGGATCGGGCTGATTGAGGGAATAGACGTCGGCGCTGGACACGTACACGGAACAGGCGCTGTTGCAGAACATCAACAGCATCCTCAAGGAAAAGGCGCGCACCAGCGTGTTTGTGGCGCACCGACTACGAACCATCTACGATAGCGACACGATCCTGGTGCTGAAGGAGGGTCGTGTGGCGGAGATGGGGTCACACCGGGAGCTGTTGGATCTGAATGGCATTTACGCGGAGTTGTGGAATGGTGAGTTTCTCTCTCTCTCTTTTCCTTTTACAATCTCGGAAATTATGCTGATGTGTTGCAGCGCAAGAAATGTCCCTTGCGCAGGATGGAGAGGAGGAGAGCATCGAGACGGAAGAGGCGGATCCTCGACAGAAGTAGTCTGTTGGAGTAGTTGATTTGTAGAGTGACTTCGTTAGATTCTGGGTACATAGATTGAATTATCTAAATTCTCTCCATTTATTGGCGCCAGAGGTTTCACCATACGATTGTGGTGGAGGCTAAGGTTGGTAGCCACGATGGCTGGCGCGAAGGATGCGACTGAGGAAATCCGAAGCGACTGCAGGGCGGGAAGCAGAGAATTCTCCGCCGAACGTGGGAGATGCGGTGGGGTAACAGTAGTAGTATGTATGTATGTTGTACAGTAGTAATAATGAGATGGATTAATTGAGTCTGGACTCTAGTAATATAGGGTGAAACTAATAGAATACTCCGTGATAATGCTATAACACCTTGATACTATTAAGGTACCAAACCCCTGGCTAACCCGATGGGGAAGGGTACTGGCGAGTACCTGCGGGGACGTGCGGTGGTGCGGTCGACTCAGGTACATTCAGGTACCCGGCCAGCACTAACTAGTACTCCGTAACCAGTCTAGTCGGGGCTTTCTCCCACTTCCTTTTCTCTCCTGCATTCCTCGAACAATTCGCTGCTCCTTCACCCTCTTTTCCATTCTTCGTTCCTTGTTCTGTTGCTTTGGCTCCCCCACATTCCTTCGTCACGGAACTCTCTCTATTTGTTGATCTCCGGTTCTTTGTTTGCGCTATCAACCCTAGTCGCTCTTCTCTTCCGCTCCTTTATCCAACCCCCAATCGGGACTTCAATTCCTCCTATTCCTTCCCCTCTCTGTCCTTTCATCTCGCATCCTCCCTTCCTCTCCTTTCTTCCACTATACTCTGCTCATCCCCTGCTCGGAATTGCTCGCGTGGGGCTTGTTCCGGATCGCCTCAGTCCTCGGGGAGAGATAAGGTAAGACATCCTCGTTGCTTCGACCCCTGCATCCGTCCGTCCACTTTCAAACTGCAGAGCGAGACACGTTCCACACAATCATGCGAATGGAACTGATTCATCCGTATAGTCCGTCTCCACTCGTTCGTTGTTTACCACGGTCCTTGCGCTGCGCATCTTCCCTTGCGAATCTTCCATCGGTCTTCCATCCTATCTCTAGACGCACGCCAGCGTCCATCGGTTCACCGCCGCGATATCATTATCCTCATCCACAATCACCACCATGGGTCTCATTGAGAAACTGCAAGCCAGTACGTCCTGAGCACTTAACCCCCCTGACGGACTCTCTAACACTTCACAGAGATCGAGCTCTACCGGCTGGAGCAGCGCTACGCGCGTCGCAAACACCGCAGCACCTTCTCCGGCGTCCCATACGTCGATGGTGAATATGTCTACAACGGCGCCAACTCGCCCACCGGAACCGTCTCGAAACACTCCACCGGCAGCTACTGGAAGCCGCCCACGTTCTCTTCCTCGTCCACCGATTCGCGATGGCGGTGATTGATCGTCTATCCGATCGTTTGTGTCTCTTTCCATGTCATTCCATTTCCTATCTCATGTCCCTCGACATCACGTCTTCTGTGGGGGATGTCACGATATTTCCGATTTCCACATGCCCGGATGTTCTATCGAAGAAAAACCAATCAAAATGCCAGCCTCGGATAGAGAACTCGGAGTCTGGACCGTCTGGTTGGTAACTGGCCGTCTGCTTCATTGACTGATGCTCGCCCGGTTCTCTTGCCTCGTCCACTCCCTCTTCTTGTCGCTTCCAGCCGAGCGGCGTATGTTGGAGTTGCTCCGGCTTTCTTTCATTGACCTTTTCTTTTTCCCCCGACATGACTGCGGCTTGGTCAGCCCTCCTTTCCTTCTCGACCGACTGGCATAGCCCCCGCTCCTCCCATCGTCTCCACTGCCAGGTACAGCGTATCCCCGGCCAGGCGCCAGGCGACGGCGAGGAGCGGCGATGTGCGGTGCATTCTGTTCGGCTGTGTCTATATTCTGAGGATATTAGCGAGTCGTCTAATGACTTGTCTCATTTTACGTTGTTTTAGCTCTTGATCTTTCTTTGGCCTTGCTTCGCTTCGTTGTATATATAGATTCTCTGTCTGACGCTGTTTACCCGACTATCGCAACGATCATCATACCATCATCCCACTCTGGCCACCCGCTGCGTAGGACGGCTCTACCGTAGATAGTCCCAGCGCAATGGACGCATTCTGCCACTTATATTCAATACACATACCTAGTTACTTTTCCACAGCACATCCGCTACATCACCGCTTCGATTTCCTCCCCCCAATCCCCAGCCGGCCCAAGTTCGGCAGACTGGACTTCTGCTTCGTCGCCGTCCCGAGTAGAGAACCGCCCTTCTGGGTCCCCGGCTCTGCCGCTCCACCGCGCCCGTCACCGCCACCGCTTCCGAGCACCCCGGTCCGCGGCGCATCGGGAAGCACGCTTCGGTCTCGCGGACGCGCGTGATCGGCAGTGGACATCGCCATCGGGAAGGCCGTCATGTCCCCATCTAGGGCGCGCTGCGAGGCGCGCTGCGATCGGCGTGCGGCTTCCTGCACTGATTTGAACTTGTCGAGGAGATCGACCCAGCGGATGGAGTTCTCGTCGCGTTTGAGGCGGGTGCCGCTGGGGCGGTCATAGGTGCTTGATGCGGGCCTGTGTAGATGGCTGTTAGAAGGCTTTTGTGTCTGACTTTCAGACGATTATATCTGACGTACCCTCGTGGCCCCGGGTGAAGGAGTCCGATGTTGCTGACGCTGTTGAGGCGGTTCTTCAGCGCGGCGAAGGCGGAGCTTTGCGGGAGCAGCATGAGCACGCCGTAGAGGCATTTGTAGAGATAGGGGTATTTCTCGGGCTCGAGTAATTGGAGTCGGAGATCTACATTGGTTAGATGGGGATTGTATATTCGGGTGAAGAGGGTGGACGAACAGGTGAACACTGGTGACTCGAGGAGCTGGACTAGTTTGTCGATTTGGATCAACATATTCACGGTCATCTCGAGCTCGGCGCTGCGGGTGGTCAGCGTTGATCATCAAAACAGCGGGGATACTCACAACACCTGGAGAAGGTTGTATGCTTGTTCATAGGCCTGTGCAAGGAGACAGAGAGAGAACGTGGATACGGCATTGTGACACCACGATCGGAACAACGCGACGAAGAATGTCTGGCCGTCCTGTATTATGTTAGTATTAGAAAGGAATACAGATGGTAGAAGGCAGTCACCCGTGAGTCTAGATTTCTCAGACGCTTTCGAAGCTCTGACAGCTCTGGTGCAGTGATCAGGTTGTTGTTGAGATTCTGGACCATGATACTAGCGAACTCGATATCCTGGAGGTCGAGTCAGTGAAGGCTCTGATGCGTGTTCAAGGTAACACCAACTTCTTCCTTCTCAAGGCAGTCCGCCAGAGTCCGGTATATGCGCTCTGGACTTAGGTTCATGCAGAGTTGTCTGATAATGAGGTTCCCGCGTACTTCGAGTAGATGCCTGTCGGTAGAGAATAGCTGGAGCAAGTTCACCATAAAAGACTTGAAGTAGCTATCTTCGCTGTTCCTCGATATCTGAGATAGCAGCTGCAGGTCCTTCGTCACCACCGCCTCAGCTGGATCCGATAGCGTCTTGAGAAGAGCGGGAAATGTCCCGTCATTGAAGGCAACCACTTTCTTCGGGGCCTTGCGATGAAGCATAATAAGCCATGAGAGGGCGGCAACTCTAGTTGCTTCGTTCTCGTTGAGAAACTGCAGAGTGAGAGAGTTGACCGCCGCAGCATAATCTAGATCCGCGGGCGGCACTGCTGCGGAGATAATACTGCTTCTTGGTGTTTGCTCGGTTGAAGGTTCGTGCAGTGACTGCTTTCTGGATACGCTCGGTGACGTGTCCGCCTTACTACTGGGTGTCGGGGCACGTCCCTCGGTGAAATCCCGGCTCGTAGTGGGTGTAGTCTTTGAGGATGCAGCTTGCCTCGTATCGTCGGATGTATCCTCAGACAATGAGACGATATACTCCAACAAAGAGGTGTTGACCCGGTTTGCGGCCTGTCGCACTTGGTCCGAACCACTGGACATCGCCGGAAGAACTTGGGTCAGGAGGCGTGGAACAAAGGGAAGAATGTCTTCCGGACTGATCTCGAAGAAACTGTCAATCCAGCGCAGTGCAGTCAACTGCATCTCCTCATCTGTAGCTGGTAAGCCCAAGTTCTTGGTGAAGACGCCGTGGAACAGCCTTACCAAAGGAGGTGTCCACGAAACCCACGAGGATATCTAGAATCCTTGGATAATCGATCTGAACATCCTGGCCCGGAATCCAATCATCGTCGGCTCGCAGGACCTCGCCCTCAGACACAGATCCTGCCTCTGAGTCTTCCACAGCATTTTCGTTGTCCTCTTCAGTTTCGGCACCCACCGTAGTGGTGCTGACAGCGTCGCTTCCGATCGACTGCTTATTATCGCTGCCCTGATCTTTTCGGCTGCCGTCGATCCCCTTCTTAAGCCGAGCAATTCGTTTAATCTCGGATAGAAACCTGTCAAGGAGACCTTGCGTGGCTACGTTGACATCACGATTCGGGTCGCCGAGGAATTTGATCAATCCGCCCAGAAATTCGGGAAGATATGTGACGAGTTCGAGATCAGGGATAGTGTCCAGTAGGGTCAGCCACGAAACCAGAAACATGCGGGTGTATGCACTGATGACGTGGATGCGCTCCTTCAGCAGCGGAATGAACGCCGAGAGGGAGAAAGCGGTGGGCAGCTCTGCATTATCCAACGCTTCAGGGTCGGACGCCTGCTTCTCCGAAAGCTGCAGGACAGAGATATACGAGGCCGCCGATTCCGAAACAATATCCTTCACAAGCCTGTCGAGGAGTTCCGCGCCGTTTTTAACTGATAGCTCCGAGTCTGACGCCAACTGACCACCATGTTAGCTGGAGAGACAGAAGGAAAAAGCCGGACATACTTTGCTCAGCGCATCAAATATCTCGTTGAAAAAGAGTAGAACCTCCCCCTTCGCAACTTTGGCGATGTTGTACATGCTTTCACATGCGTAGTATCGTACCCGAGCATCTTGATCGGAAAAGCACGCCAGGACCGGCGGCACGATTTCCTTGAGATACGGCGCAACCCCTTCCTATCCCATGTTCAGCCAACGCATCAACCGTCGCATCTCGACGGAACTCACAGATCCCAGAGCTATGGAAGCCGCAGCCAGACCGATCAAGCCCCCGTTCCTCGCATGGGGCTGGTGAACCGCGTAGGCATAGTCATGACAAAGCTGGTCGACTATTTTCTGGATTTCCTCGTGATCGCCCTTGTATGCAGCATCTCGGACAACTTTTTCCAGCCTAGGGTATCATCTGTATCAGTATTCGAGGTCTTCGTATTGCCAAAGGGGGAAGGGATGCATGCGTACTCCAAGGCCCCCTGCTTCCTCCGGTCATAGAGTTTATCGTTCAGCAGACGCTGAATTGAATGGTCCATCGCTCACGTCCGCATCGGTTGTTCCTGCGTTACGACCTCCGAAGCCGATTCAGATAAGCCGCATGGCGGGAAAAACAGCGACCGGGATGTTCGTTCTGTTCGCCGATAACACGCTGTCGTCTTTCGTTGCTCCGCGGAGCTATTTGCGAGACATGGAAGTCGAAAAGTCGCTTGTAGATTAGAGCAACGATGGAGAAGAGTACTCCGTAGGAAACAAGGAATGGCGCTCAGTCAGCAGCTTGACTCCTCATGTGGGGAGCTGTGGGCAGGATGCGTTGGCAGCTCGCAGTGACGTAGGGGGTTTAGTGCCAGCGCCCGGACCACCATTGTAGTGCCACAATTTGGAGACAGGCTATTAAGTAGTAGGTACATCTCATGAATTTATCCTATGTCGCGATACTCTGCCAACTATGGAATGTCCAGTAAAAGATTCAAGCAAAAGCCCAATAAATAGACAACGCCCAACCCGTTATCATACAAATCAATGACTGATGTATTGAAACACCGCAGACACATCTCTCTCTCCGGCCTCCTGTCGCATCAACAAGTCCTGGATTTTACCAAGTGGCCCCTTCTCGCCGTCATTCACAAAATGATTCCAAGAACTCGTATCACCATACAGCATTGCGGGAGCTTTAATGTATTGCGTCCCATCGGGTCGGCATCGCTTGCACTTGAAGGTGTCATGGGTATCGCTTCGAGTTTCCGGCTTGAACTGGAAGAGTTCACGAAGAGACTCTAAGGAGAAATGACGCTCCACGTCTTCGGCGGAATCCACGACACACGACGAAAGCGACTGTTTGTGAGACTGACGTTGAAAGATCTTCTCTTCAATTGAGCCTGTTGCGATGAAGCGATAGACAAAGCAGTCTTTCTTTTGCCCGTCACGCCATACTCGAGCCAATGCCTGTTGGTCGGCAGCTGGGTTCCAATCGGGATCAAACAGTACCAAACGATTTGCGCCGATCAAATTCAGACCACAACCACCAGCTTTACTACTGAGAAGAAAGACGAATTCTTCTCCGTCTGGGTCGTTGAATTTGTCGACCAGCTTCTGTCGTTTCTTCACATTCATTGTGCCATCGAGCCGCAAAGAGCCATATCCACGAGACCGGCAGAGTTTCTCAAAAAGGTCGAGCGTTTGGGTGTAGTTACTGATAAGGACGATTTTGTCGTTCGTGTCCTGGCGGATACGGGCGAGCATTCGGTCCAAGACCATCATCTTCCCTGAATACCACGATTTTATGTCCCTGTCCCGCCCTCTTCCTTCAGGGGGTACGTAGTCGTCTGGGAACGCGTGTTCGCACCCGGGAAGGTCATTGGAAAGATTGAGAAGGTCTGGATGATTGCACAGCTTTTTCAGGATACCGATGGCCTTGAGAGGTTGGCTCCCCTTGCCTCTCAGCAAGCTCTTGATCTCTGGACTTTGGATGAAGTGATTATAGAGGTCAAGCTGAAATGGTGATAGGTTGCAGAAAACGACATGCTCATACTTGACCGGCAAGTATTTCGACAATATGTCGTTGGTGCGTCGGATGATGAACTTGTTGACGATGCTGGACAGCTCAGCTAGACGCTCGTCGCCCTTCTTCCGGTCTTCTTCGGTTCCTGCAGCGTCTCTTCCTCTAAGAATAGGCAATTCAAACCTTTTTCGGAATTCGTTCTGTGTTCCGAGTAGGTCGGGGTTGGCAAAATTCAACAATGCAAAGTACTCGGTCAGGTCGTTCTGGATGGGAGTTCCCGACAGAATCACTCGTCGTTGAACATTCAAGCTGTTAAGAGCAGTCCATGTTAGGCTGTCTTTGTTCTTGAGACGGTGTCCTTCATCACAAAGTAGCAACCCAATCGGGCTGTCTTTCAAGGCGTCGACATATAAACGTAACGTTTCGTATGACACAATCAGAACAGGTCTCACAACAGACCGACCAGATGCAATAGCCCATTGCTTGATCTGAGTCGTAAGCTCTGTCTTCGTAGCTTTGCCGTCCACGGCAAAAGGGGTGATCGCATCCTTTCCAAGCCATTTACCTGGATGTGTTAGTGACCGTGTCGCCCGGATAAGCTTATTCCTTACCAAGTTCATTGGCCCAGTTTCCAACCAGACTAGAAGGACAGGCAATGATACACTTTTGGATAGTGGTTTTCCCAGCCTCGGGAGATTGTTTGAGAAGTGTCCACATCAAAGAGATGCATTGAAGCTAGGCATGTTAGTTCAGTCATGCCGTTTGAAGAGATGGACTTACCGTCTTTCCGAGCCCCATTCCATCCGCCATGATGCAGCCGTGTGCGTTCTTGTCGACCATACCAGTCGTGCAGCGATAGAGGAACTACGGCAGAACCCACGTCAGTCATTATTGAGGTCGCCAAGTTCGGAACGCAACCGTTACCTTTACACCTTCGACTTGATGAGGCCGGAGAACCTTGGCCAACCTGGGATCGATAACGACAGGAACTTTGGGGCGAGAGTCGACCTTTTTCTTCAGACCTAGAATATCCGCCAAACTCTTATGTACGATCGGCTCGTCCAATTTCGGTTTGTCATCTTCTGGTTTCTGCTCTTCTTCCTTTTTTTGTTCTTCCGCGTCATCAACATCGTCGACAGTCGGGTCGTACAGTACAATCGCAAACTCGCCGCTGGGATCATGCAGAGGTTTCACGACAAAAGTGGCGCCCTGCCTCATGCCCAGCGTCGGCGCTGGTCTCGAGGAGTTGTAAGCGTCTGATGACTTATTTATCAAGGGTATTTTGAATTGCTGTCTGAATGCTGTGTCTTTGTCTTTGGGTTTAAACACAGGGTATCGATTGACATCTCGGGTGGCCAGGGCAAGGCGTTCTTCGTTGGTGTACGGCTTTGCGTCGTCGTCGGCGGTTCCGTCGGCTCCGGCGTAATTGACTTTTCTTCGCTTTCTTGCCGGCTTATCTGACGCTCTCGTGGGTGTTGCTGATCCAGGGCACTTGAACGGCTTCGAAAGACGGTCGATAGGATTTGGGGATGCTTTTGACGGAGTCGCCCCGCCGTCTTCTCTAATGATTGGCCGCGGTCGATACCTTACCCATTAGCAAAAACTTCTAACAGGGGAAGGCAACATTGTACTCACATCTGGAACACGTCCCTCCAAGCAGGGACTATTGTACAGGCGATAGATGGCTTTGTGTGAACGACAACAACCTGAACGCTGTCATCGACAACGCGTGAGGCGGACGTGGCGCGTGCTGCCTGCGGATGCCTGAACACCAAAGCACCGCGCTCTCACGTGAAGATAGCGCGATAAGCCGAGCCAGCACTAACCCCACAGTCCAGCATTGAGTGATGTTAGATTCATTTACACCGTTTTGCTCTCGATTATGACCTGACTTTGGTATTCAGCTCCATGTCTGCAGATTTTTGGGCCGGTTACCTTAGTGGGGCCCTAGGAATCATCATCGGGAACCCACTGGATGTGGTCAAGGTTCGACTACAGGCGGGCTCTGCAGAAACAGCTGCAGTACCTGCGTCACAGCAATTGAGTCGCTTCGACAAAGTAAGCTCTCTCGTGCGAGGTATGGTGTACTCGTCCTAACCCAGCGGGGTATAATCAGAAACACCCGCTAAATTGATGTTCAGGCGCTGCGGCCCCAATCCTTGGATATGGCGCCCTCAATGCTCTTCTCTTTGTCGCCTACAATCGATCGTTGATGTTCTTGGATAGGTCAGTGACCGATCCCACTGACCCTAGAGGCACATCACTATCCAAGATATGGCTCGCCGGAGCTGTAGGTGGGGTGGCCAGCTGGACTGTGTCGTCCCCGACTGAATTCATCAAATGCCGCGCTCAGTTGGACACACGACCGGGCGTTTCGTCCTGGACCGTCGCCAAAGACATCTGCCAAAGCCGTGGATGGAGGGGTCTCTATTACGGAGGAGCGGTAACCTGTGCCAGGGACTCTATTGGCTATGGGTTTTAGTATGTAACGGGTTCCCCAGATCTTCCCGCCATTCACAGTGGAATTCTTGACTAATATATATACAATGGTGTAGCTTCTGGTCTTACGAGTATTGCAAACGTCTTGTGGGCTCGCCAGATGACGACGCGCACATGGTTGCGCTGAAGGTGCTGCTCTGTGGTGGCATTGCTGGTGTCGCTACTTGGGCATCCGTGTTCCCATTGGACATGATCAAAACGAGGTTGCAGGCGCAGACAATTGATTTCCACGCCGAGCAACAGCCCTTACTACGATCTCCAAGAAAGAAGACGCTCAACACCTTTGAGATCGCTCGAGAAGCCTATCGCACCGAAGGCGTTAAGGTCTTCCATCGCGGCCTAGGAGTCTGCAGTCTGAGGGCATTTATAGTGAACGCGGTCCAGGTAAGACTTTCCAGAAGATGTTGGGAGGCTAGTCATTGACTGCATAAACAGTGGGCGACATACGAATGGCTGATGAAGTATTTACAAACCCCCGAGTCGCAACCAGAAGCTTCACCGCAGGGTTTAATATCATAGACATAGAAAGGATCTGTCTTGAACGAAAGAAACGAAGCACTTGTATTGGGGCTTGTAATAATTTCGCTTGAACGGGATGGTAACCCGTGAAGTGGGACCTGAGTATACGAACTTCCGAGAAACGGCGATATAAAACGGGTCACCGCAAGACGGAACCAGCGGACTCGGCAATCGGCCACGTAGTTCTGCGGTTTTCGGCGCATGTGGATTCACGTGCTGCCTAGCAACCAAGTCGATTGCTGATTGGCTGAAAACTTTTGTTCGACCGCGACCAATCATTGCCTTTGGATGGCAACGACATGCGTCTGTTGAGAAAATTTGGAGGCTCGGGAGGTATGGAAGTGCGACCGACATTGTTGGAGCGAAGGGGGCGATTGTTTTTTAGTTGATCGTCCCGGTTGCTCGACGGTCGCGGACGCTCGTCCATCATGGACTCTCAATGATTAATCCTCCATGCGATCGACAGCCTCTTGCGACCGCGAGCCATTGTCGGTACCCAAGCCAACCGCAGCCTCAGCGGCCTTCTGGTTGTATGGCTCTTCTTGCAGGAGACGGATTCTGCAAAACGCCCTCAAGTCAGCTTTCTTCTGCTGGAATTGCGGTGTTCTGAGTATTAAGAAACACCGACCTTCTCTTGTGGTTTTTGCCCTTGCGATGGGCCACGAGGTTGTGTTCGCTCTCAAACCATTTTGCGCATTCGACACAGTAGTGTTTTCCTAGCCCGGGCAGATCCTCTGCATCCTTGGTGGCCTTGTATTGCGCGAGGTGTTTCGGCGACGCGAGATCAGCTTGGACTTGGTCGTAGCCTCTGGAATAGTAGCAATTAGAAGATTTTGTTTTGGTGATGGAGCGTGGGGGAGGCCATTAGGCAACAGGAGAGAACAAACCTGGTCATGCGCTTCGTCTTGACTCTTCGTACAGCACCCATGTTGGAATAATATCTCTGGCAGACCCCGAATCGTCGCACCCAGTCTGGTAAGGCTCGTGATAGGAGTGGTGGTCGCAAGGCACAGGAATATCACCGATAAACGGAAAGACAAGCGGGTCTGCTGCGTGGGAAATTTCCGCCTTTGTGGGCGAGAGGAAATGGCGCAAAGCTGATTGGCCAGCTGCACAGACCGTCTTGGCACCGGTCCGCGGGATGACTCTCGGTAGGCCTCGGCTCAGGTTCGGCTCAGTCTGCCAGGCCATTTTCCATGCCGGCCGTAATTTATGACGTTTCCATTGCTTCGGCACGACGACTCCGGGAAGGCATCGTCCACTGGGGTTTCAGGTGAAATAATCCTCTGAATGGGCCAGAGAAATGACCTCCGATGGGTGTCTAAAGGCTCTATAGTAGAAGCCGCGGATATTTGTCGGCCTTGATCCTCCCAATTAATTGTTCCACTCCAGACCACTGATAGTATATCGGAGTGTACACAGTTCCTATGAAAGTAAGTACCTCAAACTCGGAGAAAGGTGGAATGTATGATGTAAGTGAGGAGCCGAAAGTAGGTGTAATCCTTCATCTCTGATTGGAGGAGCCACGTTGTCTGCTCACATGCGACCTCCGTCGTTGCGGTATTCGTATGGTAATTACAGCCGTATTGACGATGCGGACATGGGGGTATGGGGTACGTGGGTAAATAATCAGTTCGTTATAGGGAGAGATCTAGGGCTACAAGAACCAGCCATGGGGAGAAATTTTCGAATTTCTCCAACATCCGTGAATACTATAACACTGCAGATTATCCCTTTCCTAGAAGAAATAACTCATAGATCAAGAAAGGGGCTGGAAAACACCCTCAAACACGGAGCCAGGAGCGGAAAGTGGGCAGGAGTTAGGTCCATCCATGTCTCCGGCTGAATGCGTCGGTATTGTCACGAGCGGTTACGGTTCTTCTTCGCCGGTTCAGAATACCCAAATTCTTTCCCACTTTGAAAAACAACCAAGCTTCCTTTTAATCGTCTCCATCTCTCCGTAAACCCTTTTCTCTTCTCTCTCCTCTCTCTCCCTCTCCACTCCATCCTTTTTTTTCGCTACTTCCAATCACTTGAAGTTAGCTTCTTGCTTGGATTAGCTCTCTCCTTGAATGTGTTGCGGCTGTGTCCACCTCGCATAGAGAGCTTCCATCATGATCTCCACCCGCCTTGCGCGCATGGGTGCGCTGGTAAGTCTTCTCTCCCAGATCGCGACCGTGGTGTCTTGCCAGAAACGAGATGCCAGCTGTCGCAAACTCGACCTAGAAATCGACCGAAAGCTAATCCCTTTCTCCGACAGGCCCCCAAGTCCCGTCTTGTAAGCTTTCCCCGCGACCGTCCGGTACTCCTTGCGAGACTCCGGGAGAAACGAGATCGGAACTTGAGGATTCTTTGTAGAAACATGGATACTAACTATCTCAATAGCTTCTCGGGACCCGGGGTCTGGCCACCGTTGCTGATTCCCCTCTGGACAAGAAGGTCGAGATGACCAACCACGAGAAGGTGAGTGGTTTCTACCCAGTTCGGCTATCTTCGGATGGCGGATGTCACCCAGTTTGGGAAGACACCATTGGCTAATTCTGCATACAGGGTAACTACATCAACTACAAGTATGCCAATTCCTTGCGCAAACCTGATGGGACCATTTGCACGATCATGGGAAAACCCGGATTGGATGGCCCGAGGGTCAAATCAAATCGGCCGTGCGCTAACATGTGCTCCACCTTTGTAGGAAGATGTCCGAGAACCTGGACATTGTCCGTCGCCGTCTGAGCCGCCCTCTCACCTACGCCGAGAAGGTTCTCTACTCTCACCTTGACGATCCTCATGGTCAGGACATCGAGCGTGGTGTTTCTTACCTGAAGCTCCGCCCCGACCGTGTCGCTTGCCAGGATGCTACTGCTCAGATGGCTATCCTGCAGTTCATGTCCGCTGGCATGCCTTCCGTCGCTACCCCCACCACCGTGCACTGCGACCACTTGATTGAGGCTCAGGTTGGTGGTGAGAAGGATCTTGCTCGTGCCAACGAGATCAACAAGGAGGTCTACGACTTCCTGGCCACCGCCACCGCCAAGTACAACATTGGTTTCTGGAAGCCCGGTTCCGGTATCATTCACCAGATCGTCCTGGAGAACTATGCGTTCCCTGGTGGTCTGATGATCGGTACTGACTCTCACACTCCTAACGCTGGTGGTCTCGCTATGGCTGCCATTGGTGTTGGTGGTGCTGATGCCGTCGATGTCATGGCTGGTCTCCCTTGGGAGTTGAAGGCCCCCAAGGTCATTGGTGTCAAGCTGACTGGTGAGATGTCCGGATGGACCACTCCTAAGGGTAAGTTGCAAAATTTGCGCGTCCGATCGGCTTTGCACTCGCTGACAGCTCCATAGATATCATCCTGAAGGTCGCTGGTCTCCTGACTGTCAAGGGTGGTACTGGTGCCATCATTGAGTACCACGGTCCTGGTGTCAACTCCCTGTCTTGCACTGGTATGGGTACCATCTGTAACATGGGTGCTGAAATCGGTGCTACCACCTCCATGTTCCCCTTCAACGACCGCATGTACGACTACCTGAAGGCCACCAAGCGTCAGCACATTGGTGAGTTCGCCCGCTCCTACGCCAAGGAGCTCCGCGAGGATGAGGGTGCCGAGTACGACCAGCTCATTGAGATCAACCTCTCTGAGCTTGAGCCCCACATCAACGGTCCCTTCACCCCCGACTTGGCCACCCCCATCTCCAAGTTCAAGGAGGCTGTTGATGCCAACGGTTGGGCCCGAGGAGCTCAAGGTCGGTCTGATCGGCTCTTGCACCAACTCCTCTTACGAGGATATGTCCCGTGCGGCCTCCATCGCCCGTGACGCCCTCAACCATGGCGTGAAGTCCAAGTCTCTCTTCACCGTCACCCCCGGTTCTGAGCAGATCCGCGCCACCATTGAGCGTGACGGTCAGCTCCAGACCCTCGAAGAGTTCGGTGGTGTCATCCTTGCCAACGCCTGCGGTCCTTGCATCGGTCAGTGGGATCGTAAGGACGTGAAGAAGGGTGAGCCCAACTCCATCATCTCTTCTTACAACCGTAACTTCACCGGTCGTAATGATGCCAACCCTGCCACCCACGCTTTCGTCGCCTCCCCTGACCTCGTCGTTGCCATGTGCGTTGCTGGCACCCTCAAGTTCAACCCTCTCACCGATACTGTGAAGGACAAGGATGGCAAGGAGTTCAAGCTTGCTCCTCCCTCTGGTGATGGTCTCCCCAGCAAGGGCTACGACGCCGGCCGCAACACCTACCAGGCTCCTCCCCAGGATCGTGCGTCCATCAACGTCGCTGTCTCCCCCACTAGCGACCGTCTCCAGCTCCTCGCTGGCTTTGAGGCCTGGGATGGCAAGGATGCCACCGGCATTCCCATCCTGATCAAGTGCCAGGGCAAGACCACCACTGACCATATCTCCATGGCTGGCCCATGGTTGAAGTACCGTGGCCACTTGGACAACATCTCCAACAACATGCTCATCGGTGCTGTTAACGCTGAGAACGGCGAGGCCAACAAGGTCAAGAACAAGTTCACCGGCGAATACGGTGCCGTCCCCGCTACCGCTCGTGACTACAAGGCCCGTGGTGTGAAGTGGGTTGTCATTGGTGACTGGAACTACGGTGAGGGCTCTTCTCGTGAGCACGCTGCTCTTGAGCCCCGTCACCTTGGTGGTCTGGCCATCATCACCCGTTCTTTCGCCCGTATCCACGAGACCAACCTGAAGAAGCAGGGTATGCTTCCTCTGACCTTCGCTGATCCCGCCGACTACGACAAGATCCAGCCCGAGGACACCGTCGACCTCCTCTGCACCGAGCTTGAGGTCGGCAAGCCCATGACCCTCCGTGTCCACCCCAAGAACGGCTCTACCTTCGACGTCAAGCTCAACCACACCTTCAACGAGTCCCAGATCGAGTGGTTCAAGGATGGATCCGCCCTTAACACCATGGCCCGCAAGGCTGCTAGCAACTAAATACCTCGCTCACGCACCGGTCGATCCTTGACTCATCCTTGATCAGGGATCGTTTGTAATATATGCATATGTTTCCTGATCAAACATACATCCAAGGTCGCGGCGATGTGCATGCACATCTGCCTGCGGTCTGGCAACTGTCGAGGTGGAGAGCAGCAATGGGGAAGAAGATGGCTGCTAATGTGGTATTTCTACGATGGGAAACGTGGAGTCGTGTTCGAAAAATTTAACGATTTGCTTTTGTTGTCTCTGCCTTTTATTGTACCCTTTGAGCTTGGGTGGACTCCATGGATATAGTCTTGTGTTTCTTTTTTTTCCTATATCAGCTACTGTATGTTAGGGACTGCATACCATTTTCCTTCTGTTCCAGTTGTTTTGGCTCTCCGTAGACTGCGATTGTCTTAACTGAACATACGTCTTTGATACGACCACCCTGGGGATGTTTGTTTGCAGTGAACGTATTACGAGCGAGCGCTGCCACCCGCTTTATTGACCGTGTTCCTTAACGAACATTACTACAACCATGCTAGGAGCAATGATACTTGGTAGAGTTAACATGGCTAATAGGGACGATACTAATATTGGAGATCTTATACCTATCTTGATGGGATGGACGGAGAGACTTATGTAGTGACAAGAAAAGCGACAACTGGCAGTGATAAGATAAGGATGGTGCAATGTTTCTGGAAATTGTGCTGTGCCGAGGTTTAGAGTGCCCCGCTCCAAGTTCCAGCCGTCCTCTGCAACGCATACGAAGGCAGCAGGGAGTGCTATGTAACCTGAAAGAATTACATGTCTGGCGAAGGAACGATCGCCTATTATATGCGATCCATCCCTCAGAAGGAAAATAACTGTGGCTCGGTCGACTCGTATGTATTGCGACTGCTGACTTCTGGCATGGAAAATGGCAACGATCTAAGTGAAATTGACTGCTGACGACAGTATAGATTGGCACTCAATATGGCTACCCAGCTTGTCCCTCTCCCTGAAGTGGAGAGGCTCAGCGCTTCAGTGGTGAGAATCCTAGGAGGCAACCCAGGAAAGGTGAGTTCTCTTCCGGGACTATGCGTAAAGAAAGCCACTTACGGAAATCTCGAAGTTCACCCTTCAAGGTATGCCATAAGTCATTTACGTTCCCAATCCACCCGCCCGCTGAATGATGTTTTTGCAGGCACAAACACATACCTCATTGGCCGAGGTCATCAACGGATCCTCCTCGACACAGGGGAAGGCAAACCGGCGTGGGCGGCAAATCTCAAAACCGTGTTGTCCGAGGAAAACGCCACAGTGCACCAGGCACTTCTGACGCACTGGCATGGCGACCATGTTCGGGGTCTGAATGATTTGTTGACGATCTGCCCCCAGGCGACGGTGTACAAGCACCAACCGGATGAAGGACAGAATGACATCCAAGATGGACAAGTGTTTAGCGTTGAGGGGGCAACGCTGAGAGCGTTCCATACACCGGGTCACACAGTAGACCATATGGCGTTTGTTCTGGAGGAAGAAGATGCGATTTTCACGGGTGATAGTGAGTTGGCTTTCGCCCACATTTCTTTTCATGCTTTTGATATTCTGATTTTCTCTTCTGCTACTGACATATATGATCCTAGACGTCCTGGGTCACGGAACCGCAGTCTTCGAAGACTTGCAGGTGTATCTCAATAGTCTTCAGCGCATGCAGAACCGCGTGTCTGGCCGCGGCTACCCAGGTCATGGGGCGGTGATTGAGAACGCGACTGCAAAGATTGGCGAATACATCCAGCACCGTCAGCAGCGGGAAAACGAGGTCATACGCGTGCTGCGGTATGGCAAACTGGATGTTGCCGAGGGGGAAACATCGCCAGAGCGGAAGGCGTGGTGGACCCCACTGGAACTGGTCAAGATTATCTATCGAAATGTGCCGGAGAACCTGCACCTACCTGCGTCTCATGGCGTCGTGCAAGTGTTGACGAAGCTGGAGGCTGAGGGCAAGGTCGTGCATGATGAGACGTCAGAGCGGATGGAAGTTGGAGACAGGGAAGTCTACTTTGTGAGGTCCATCATAGAAACACTGTCGGCAATGACATTTCGTGCACTTCTTTCCATTGTAGAGGGCTCATCATACTGCTATCTAGAAGTCAATACTAGTTCCCGCACACTGTAAGGCCCTTCCGGCACCCTGGATCAGTGCTGGCTATCATGTGTCACCGTCTGGACTTGGATCGATCAGACAGATAGCCGGT
>NT_165927.1:1509709-1596613 GCF_000149615.1 Aspergillus terreus NIH2624
AGGGAAGGGAATGATCTTCTGAGCAATATCGCAGTCTTTCTCCCCACTTGCCGATGAGCTTGCTAGTGAGGATCGTGTCTACCTCCTCCGTTTTGTTGCCCAAGCTTGGGTCGGTTGGTCCGCGCGTCTGGTTGATTGCTGGGCTCTGAGGTCACTGCCTCCCCGCCGCCTTTGTTGGGTCGCTGGCCATTTTCTCATCTCTCCTACTTCCCCCCACGCCGGTCTGACGCCGCCTTCTCAGGCCAGTGTTTCGTGGTCATCCCGATCGCGCTGAATTGTCTTGTTGGGTGTTGCAGACAAAAGTGCGCCATCGCTGGTTGAGTGACATCTGGACCACTCCAGTATCATCTTTGCTTATTCCCACCTGCATATCCCGGGATTCGGTTCCCAGCGGATTCTCGATAACCCTCTTCATTTCCGATTTCGATCCAAAATAGCCATTATTCCTGATCGACGAATTCCTCCTTCCCATTGCAAAAATGCCGTCCCTCGAAAGTCCCATCAAAAATGATGCGAGACTGCTTCTCGTCTCCAACCGCTTGCCCATCACCATCAAGCGGTCCGAAGATGGCAAATATGACTTTTCCATGTCTTCCGGAGGCCTAGTCAGTGGTCTCAGTGGATTGTCCAAGTCTACGACATTCCAATGGTACGGCTGGCCTGGTCTGGAAGTTCCCGAAGAGGAAATTCCGATCGTCAAACGCCGCCTGAAGGACGAATATAATGCGATCCCCGTGTTCATCGACGATGAACTTGCGGATCGTCACTACAATGGGTTCTCGAGTGAGTTCACCCAATTGTCCCAGCTAAAGGGCATGCTAACCATCGTGTCTTATCCAGATTCAATCCTCTGGCCGCTATTCCATTACCACCCTGGCGAAATCACCTTCGACGAAGCTGCATGGGAAGCATACAAGGAGGCAAATCGCCTTTTCGCCAAAGCCGTTGCGAAGGAGGTGCGCGATGGAGATCTGATCTGGGTCCATGACTACCATCTGATGCTCCTTCCCGAAATGCTTCGTGAGGAGATTGGCGACACCAAGGAAAATGTGAAGATCGGCTTCTTCCTGCACACGCCCTTCCCCAGTAGCGAAATCTACCGAATCCTCCCCGTCCGAAATGAGCTACTCCTCGGGGTTCTCCATTGTGACCTCATCGGCTTCCACACCTACGACTATACGAGACATTTCCTGAGTGCTTGCTCCCGGCTATTGTACGCGCCCTCCCTCGTTCCTTTGTGACGTCCAGAAACTAACGTGCTCCCTCAGAGGACTGGCCACGACGCCCAATGGAATTGAGTTCCAGGGCAAAATTATTGCCTGCGGGGCCTTCCCCATTGGCATCGACCCGGAGAAGTTCCAGGAGGGCCTCAAAAAGGAAAAGGTCCAGAAGCGAATCGCAATGCTGGAGCAGAAATTCCAGGGCGTAAAGCTCATGGTAGGTGTAGACCGCCTCGATTATATCAAGGGTGTACCGCAGAAGCTGCACGCCCTTGAGGTCTTCCTCTCGGACCATCCCGAGTGGGTTGGGAAAGTTGTGTTGGTGCAGGTGGCTGTCCCCAGTCGGCAAGACGTCGAGGAATACCAGAACTTGAGGGCCGTCGTCAACGAATTGGTTGGCAGGATCAACGGAAAATTTGGTAGGTGGTTTTTCTTTTTTAAGGTCAATGTGTTATTAGAGGCTAACGCCGTACAGGTACTGTGGAGTTCATGCCCATCCATTTCTTGCACAAATCAGTCAACTTTGACGAGTTGATCGCTTTGTACGCTGTGTCGGATGCCTGCATTGTCTCCTCAACCCGCGATGGAATGAACCTTGTCGCATACGAATATATTGCGGCGCAGCAAAAGCGGCACGGTGTCTTGGTGCTCTCCGAATTTGCCGGCGCGGCGCAGAGTCTGAACGGCAGTATCATCATCAATCCTTGGAATACCGAAGAGCTCGCTGCCGCCTACCAGGAGGCGGTCACCATGAGTGACGAGCAAAGAGCCCTGAATTTCTCGAAGCTGGATAAATATGTCAGCAAATATACCAGGTATGACCTGCAATAATCAAAACGGAAAGAGAATGCTAATTCCATCTAGCGCTTTCTGGGGTCAGTCTTTCGTTACTGAGTTGACCCGGATATCGGCTCATTCGGCGGAGAAATTCCACTCCAAAAAGGCTTCTGTCGTTGGCAATGCTGACGTAGTTAACGGCGCGAGTGTCTCCGATGAAGGCAATCTGATTCCTCAGTGATCTAGTCTTGGAGCTGGAAACTCCAGCAACGGGCTGGGAAGTGCATGAATGAATGGTTAGAATACACGTATATGTTTTCGGTCTATGAGCAAGGGCGCGGCGAATGCTTTTATGATTTATGCTTGCATTTGTTAATGGCTATCTATTTGGAAATATGATGAGAATAATTACTTGTCCAGGGCTCGGTGCTGGATAGGTAGGTATGTACTATGATGTATGGTCAAGGGTGTTGTGTACAGAGTATAAGGCGCATTGACTTGTTGTTTGTTTCGGACTATGCTACCTGAAGTTGAAGCTCGATATTCATCAATAACAATAATGGTCTCTAAGACATTCCAATAATTTTCAGCCTCAGCGAGTCCATAGGATCGCAAGAGTTCCTCATGTTGCAGATTGTACGAAATATAGACCACGTGCAAACAGTGCAAACACCCGAGAGAAATTCTTGGATGACTTCCGCGGCATCGAGTCGTGCCAACCCTCCCCCAGCAGGCATCGCAGGCTCCAACAACACACAGGGGTCTACTGCTGCAGTTTCCGTGCACAGTGCTCAATTTATTTGCCTCTCCGATTATCCCGTCAAACCACGAGTCTTATCTGTCTCTTAATCCTATCATCCGATATCGACAGGACCGCGCCTCCGAGATCACCAGTCCGAACTTGCGACCTCTTCGAAGAGACAGGAAATCCTTCCAAAAATACACCTTACTTTTACGTTTACTCCGAAGGAAGATGTCTCCCAGCCATCTCTTCCGGGCCATGCAGCCCCTGCGGTCTTCCCTCCTCAGATCCACCGCAACCACCTCGACAACGGCACAGGCGTTCCAGGCCACCACCCGATCAAGACTCACGACGACGGTGTGCTCGCGATTCAACTCCACGACTGCCACCACCGAGTCGTCGGCAACTCAGCAGCCCACCCCATCGTCCGCGACCAACCCCCCGGTCGTGCCTCCTTCTCTCCGCAGCTACCCCTACACGGTGAAGACGGGCACCGTGGTCTCTGTCGGCCGCATGGACCGCACCGTCCGCGTGAGCCACCGTCACACCACCTGGGACCCGTACCTTCGCAAGACGTACCCAAAGATCACGTCGTATCTGGTCTCGGACCCGCGGAACTCTCTGCGCGAGGGCGACGTCATCGAGTTCTCGTCCGGATACCCCAAGAGCCGGCATGTGCGTCATGTGGTAGAGCGGATTATTGCGCCTTTTGGCGCGGCCATCGAAGAGAGACCGCCGGTGATGACGAGGGAGGAGCGCGATGCTGAGCGTGCGGCGAAGCGCGCCGCCAAGTGGGAGCGCAGAGAGGCCCGGCGGTTGGAGGAGGGTGCCGGCGCGCAGATGGGGCCAAAGGAGCATGTCGGTCGCATTCGTCGGCTGGTTTATGAGAGAACTGGTGGTGTTGCTTAGGGGTCTGTGGATGCTTGTTGGTGCGGTGCGACTTGGTTTCTTGTATGATTGTTTGGGTCTACAATCTGGTTATCTTCCCGGAAGAAGGTTAGAATCATTGTATTATACTGCATACTGAAAGCAACTATACGTATGAATATATTTTATATTCTGTCTTGGTAGTGAAAGGGACTTCATATAAGGCACACATATGACCAGGACATGAATAAGGCTGCAGTGCGTGCCAAGCCCTTTTCCCCTTTCGGCCAAGTCACCCCAGCGACTTATCCGTTGTTTACTCTTCGCTCCCGCTCGACTTCATCTTCCTCCGTCCCCTCTCGCTCCCCGTTTGTTCGATTTCCCATGGTTCGCGTGGGAGAATTTTTCCTTTTCACTTTGTCTTTGCGAGTGACATCTTCTTGATATCTTCTGAACCTGTTTGCCCGCTGTCAACCTCCTGGCACTTCTCCGGGTGAACCTCGGACCCCATCTGCATACGCACACACACTGAAACTACGTAAGTATATACAAACTGCGGCGGACTGCCGGATCGCTTCTTTCGATATTGCAAGGGATTTTCCGGTCAGAGTCCGGCTCAGGCACCACTTCCAAATCTCACTTCTCCGGCCTGACAAGTCGCAAACCCCCACGCCTTTACGCTTCCAGACATCGCTAATCGCCCATCTCTTCCAGCACACACTAACCCGTCATAATGGCTGACGGAGAGGAGGATTTTTCTTCCCTGCCATTACCCGATCGTTTTTCCCACAAGGTGAGCCCGCTCGTCGACTGTTGATCTCGCACCCCGCCATACCCCACGCGTACTGATCAGTGCTCCCGTCGACGGTCACAGAACTGGAAAGTCCGCAAGGAAGGCTACGAAGACGCCAGGCAACAGTTTGAGAAGACTCCGGATGAATCCGATCCCGTCTTCACGCCGTTCATCCAAGACCCCGGGTTGTGGAAGGGTGCCGTGGCCGATTCCAACGTTGCTGCCCAACAAGAGGGTCTTGGGGCATACTGTTCGTTCCTGAAATTTGGCGGTGTTCAAGCCTGCGCGAGGTATGTTCCACTAGCCTGTAAGCGTTTTTATCATTGGGCTGCTGACACGGGCTATAAAGGACCCGCGCGACTACCGTATACCCCATCGTCGAGAAGGGCCTCCCATCGACGCGACCGGCTGCGAAACAGAGCGCCATCGAGGCGCTGCTCCTATGTGTCGAAATTGACAAGGCCGACCCCGTGATTGAAGAGATTCTGCCAGGACTGTCGCATAAAACGCCCAAGGTCATCGCCGCGACTCTCGCAGGCCTGCGTGCTATCTACCATAACTTCGGTTGCAAGATCGTCGACCCCAAACCCGTGTTGAAAGCCCTGCCGAAGGTTTTCGGTCATGCCGATAAGAATGTCCGAGCTGAGGCGCAGAATCTCACTGTCGAGCTTTATCGTTGGCTGAAAGAGGCCATCAAGCCCCTCTTCTGGGGTGACCTGAAACCTGTTCAACAACAGGACCTCGAGAAACTTTTCGAAGGAGTAAAACAGGAGCCCCCGCCGAAGCAAGAGCGGCTCACGAAAGCACAGCAAGATGCGATGGCCGCCGCCAGTGCTGCCCCAGAAACGGGCGGCGGTGAGGAAGAGGGCGAGGAATATGCGGAAGAAGATGGTGGTGAAGTCGACGTCTTCGATCTTGCAGAACCGGTGGACGTCATGTCCAAGATTCCCAAAGACCTGCTGGACCAGCTAGCATCGTCGAAGTGGAAGGATAGGAAAGAAGCCCTCGATGCGCTGTATGCGGCTTTGAATGTACCCCGGATCAAGGATGGCCCGTTCAACGATATCGTCGCGGCGCTGGCGAAGTGCATGAAGGACGCTAACGTCGCAGTCGTAACGGTCGCGGCGAACTGCATTGATTTGCTGGCGAAGGGACTTCGTAGCGGGTTTGCGAAGCACCGCGCGACGGTCATGGCGCCGATCATGGAGCGTCTTAAGGAGAAGAAGCAGAGTGTCTCGGAAGCCTTGGGTCAGGCCTTGGACGCCATCTTCACTGCAACTAGCCTGTCAGATTGTCTGGATGAAACCCTTGAATTCCTCAAGCACAAGAACCCTCAAGTGAAGCAGGAAACGCTGAAGTTTCTCATCCGCTGTCTTCGCACCACAAGGGATGTGCCCTCGAAAGCCGAAGTCAAATCTATCGCCGATGCGGCTACCAAACTTCTGACTGAATCTACAGAGGTTAACCGTGCCGGTGGAGCCGAGATTCTTGGTACATTGATGAAGATCATGGGCGAGCGGGCTATGAACCCGTACCTTGAGGGACTTGATGATATCCGCAAGACGAAGATCAAGGAATTCTACGAGACTGCTGAAGTCAAGGCGAAAGACCGGCCCAAGCCCATCGTTAAACCTGCTCCCGCAGCCGCTAAGAAGCCCATGGGTGGAATGAAGAAACCGACTCTAGGAATGAAGAAGCCTGCAGCTGCAGCAGCTCCCCCTCCTCCCGTAGAGGAGCCCGCCGCTCCCTCCCCAGCAAAGCCCCGATCAATTCCGTCGAAACTTGCTGGACCTCCCAAGTCCGGTGGCCTGCCTACTCCCGGCTCCGGTCTCAAACTGCAAAAGAAACTTGGTGGCCCAGGAGGTCTGGCGTCACCCCAGCGCCGAGTCATTTCGCCCCCTTCGGAGGAACAGCCGCCCGCCCCTGCTGCTCCCAAGTTCGGTCTGGGCCGAGGACTTGCAGGTCGCCCGATAGCGAAGCCCGCTCCTGCTACCGAACCTGCGCCTGCACCGGCGGCTGCGCCTCCAGTGAGTGGGATATCTGCCGTTGAGCGTGCGGAGTTGGAAGAGCTGCGTCTTGAGAAGGAGCGATTCACGCGAATGGTGGAAGATCTCAAGTCGGAGAGGACAAAACTGAACTCTCAGGTGACCGAACTGCAGAACCAAAACGCGCAGCTGATCGAAGATCACACGAGGGATGTTCTGGGCATCAAGGCTAAAGAGACACAGTTGGTCCGGGCACGCAGCGATGCTGAGGCCGCTGAGCAGACTGTCCAGAAACAGCAGCGCGAGATCGAGCGGCTCAAGCGTGAGTTGGCCCGAGCTCTTCGTGCCAGCGCTATGAGCCCTCCCAACACTGTGCCTGATGGCGTCAACATGGGCTTCCCTGAGACGAACGTTTACCAGGACCCTGGCAGCAATGGCTACAGCGGAGTCCCACGGTCCGGACTCCACATGGGCTCGCGGTTTGATAGCAGTCGGCCACGGAGTTACGCATCAGCGAGTCCTAGCGAAGAGAAAGAGAACAACGGCCTGGAGTCTCCTGGCTTAGGGAGCAGAGATGGAGGCTTCGGACGGCGGAAGTTCAGCCCCTCATACGGCACCGGCTACTCGGGCATGGGCAGTCCTACTCGATCATCTGCGCTGGGATCAGGCAGTGCCTCTGGCGAAGACCAGCCCGCGCGAAGCGGCGAGCCCGCTGAGAATTGGAAGCGGGCTGCTGAAGTTACAAGTCAACTTAAGGCACGCATCGAACAGATGAAGGTACGTTGGATGCATGGATCTCATAGCGTAAATCCATCCCACTGACATGAACCTCAGGCTCGACAAGGTCTTTCCCGGCAACCACGTTAATGATCAATGATTATAAAATCTTTTTCTTTTTCCACCTTCCAGTTTTGCCTTTCGTTCTTTTCCTTTGTTTCTTGATGTTTACACTCAACCTACCATGGTTGACGGGGTTTGTTTGGGCGAGCTGGCTAGCTCAATTTTATGTTTTAATTGCTTGGTCCTCAGGACGGTGTACTTATTGGAGGGCATCCAAGATGGGTTGAGGGGATCATTTGGTTTCTGTTATGCATCTGGCTGGGTTGCTACCACTACCGCTATGCCTTGTATAGATATTTAGGTCCCATGCACAACATGGGTTTGTACTGTATTGACGATTCATGTGGGAAGACGGAGGGATAACGAATGGTTCAGTTGAAATGAGGGAATAACATCTGGCGTATTGAGACTCAACTCATGCTGGGATTAAGCAGAGGGGTATGTCTACAGTTTCTACAGTGCAGACTCTCATGAATGCTAGGATCTTGCAACTACATTGGGCCTGTAGTGATGTCTTGAAATGCATTCATGGGTATCTGCAGGGGGTACATAAAACGTAACTAAAGAGAACAGATGGACCATCAAGATGGATTGGGATTCTTAGGATCGGGGTGCCAAAAGCTCTCCACCCATCTAAGCTATTATGCCATCAACAAGTATAAAGCCGTAACACCGGATATAATACCCCCAGTTAATGGTCACAAAAAGGAACTTTTTGTCATCAAGGTCGTCGACTAGAGCCCGTCAAGAAGGAAACAAAACTAGTTATTCACTAGTTTAGATCTTGATGGCACCCTCGACGGCCTTGCGCTTCTTCTCCTGGCGGGCGACAGCCTTGGCACCCATGATACCACCACCCCAGTGGCGGCGGGCATCCTCGTACTTGTCGGTGTAGCCCTCCTTGATAGCGGAGAGGAGCTTGGTGAACTCGGCCTTGTCCTCGGAGCGGACCTCGGTGAGGGCGAGGACAGCAGCGGTCTAGTGATGGAATTAGTATGCGGATGGCAAGTTACGAGAAAAGCATGACGCTTACCTTCTTGTGGACAACGGTACCCAGACGAGCCTTGCCCTTGACAATGGCGTAAGGGACACCCATCTTGCGGCAGAGAGCGGGAAGGAAGACAACCAGCTCAATGGGGTCAACGTCGTGGGCGATCAGGACGAGAGAAGCCTTCTTGTTCTCGACCAGACCGACGACGTGGTTGAGACCGTACTTGACGTGGTAGGGCTTCTTGGAGACGTCCTCCTTCTTCTTGCCCTCGGCAACGGCGGTGGCCTCGGCGTGGAGACGCTCCTTCTTCTCGGCCTTGGTCTCAGGACGGTACTTGTTGAGGAGCTTGAAGGTCTGGGCGGCGGTGTTGCGGTCCAGGGTGTTCTGGAACTGGGCAATCGAGGGGGGAACCTTCAGGCGGAGGTTGAGGATCTTCTTCTGGCGCTGAAGGCGGACGTACTCGGGCCACTTAACGAAGCGGCCGAGGTTGCGCTTGGGCTGGATGTCCTGGCCAATGCCAAAGTTGCGGGGGCGCTTCTCGATCAGAGGGTTCTATGCAGATATTAGTACCGAGCTGATTTACATGAGAACAAGTGAAGTGGTACATACCTTGGGGCCCTTCTTGCTAGCACCAGCCTTACCCTGGGGGTAAGGAAGGGGAGCAGTCTTCTTTCCGGACTTGGCGGGCTGTCATTGAGAAAAGAAGATCAGCAAATCGTGTCCACCATTGTGCTGCATCTTCCTTGAACTCTAAGAGAACACCAGCGGTGTTAGTGGTTTCACCCGACTAGTCCCGCTGATGCCTCCAGCCAAATCATCACCAGCACTCGCATCCTCTGCCCGACAACTCGCAAATGGGATTTCTCCGTGCATTTGGAGATATCCGAGAGAGGATGCGTGCGACCAGCGGAATGTGCCTCGCTACGTGCGAAATGCCACGAGGTGTCCTCAGGACATGTTCGCAGTAGTCGAAGCTTCTCGCCTTCTCACGAAGGGAGGTTGCGTATATCGCAATGCTAATGCAAGGACACTGGATGTTAAATGCTTACCATTTTGTCGACTGGTATCCGTTGCGACGTTGGGTGACGGGATTGACGGAGAGGAAAGAAAGAAACGAAGAAGTCGAATTTCGGTGTTGAGAAGAAAATGGCGCCGTCGCTCTTGTGGGCCGCGCTAGTGACGGAACAACCTGTCGCCCGATGGTGTCTCATGTGACTAGGGCTAGCCCTAACGCCGCTGCATGCGAGACCTTTCCCGATTCAGACTAGATAAATAGTGTCAGCGAGACAAACATCCGAAGTAATCTTATCAATCTCATAGGTCACGTGGTAATATTAACTACAGTGGGATGCAAAAGTACAGGTATAGAACAGATCATCGACTATTTGACATGTTTAAGCCCTCACTCGTCGCTCCTTCAGGTACTCGTAGTCCGCCATCGCTGCCCGAACAGCCTTCTCCACCATGCAGGCACCTTCCTCGCCGAACTCCTCCTTCCACTTGGTGGCCTCGGCCGCAATGTCGACCGTCTCTGGGGCTTTCTCCTTTAACACCCCGGAGGATGCGGTCAAGCTGCCCAACATGATTTGTTTGGCGTCCTCGTTTTTGAAATCCTGCAGTCGTTCAAAACTACTTGACGCGTTGTCCTTGGGGCCCTCGGCTCGTTGGGTGTCATTTTCATGGGCACCGTTCTGCTGTGATCCATTCTCATTTTTGGGCTTGTTGGCCTCCCACTCAAAAACCAATTTGCTCGAGTCCAGCCCAATCTGCTCGCTGAATTTCACAACCACCTCTGGGTTGTGAATCACGTCGTTGGCGTCTAGGATCAACGGCTTCAACCCCGCAATTCCCTGTGCCACACTCCAGTCATATAGCATCCGCGGCCACTGGAAGGACATGTTCGTCGCAAACACAGCAGGCAACTCGTCCTCCTTCAGAATTCCCAGGCGGATCATCTTCTTCATGGCACGGTAGAAGGACGCGCACATCAAGGCTGGATGGCGAATGATAAAGGCCATACGCCACGTGCGCAGGTACTCGTCCGGCAGAGCGGTTTCGTTCGGATCCGACCACGTGTCGCAGGCGCCGTAGGAGCTGGGGAACTGGAGCCGGAAGAGGGGCTCATGTTGCTTGTTTCCATTAGCGGCCTCGCCGGCGCCGCACGCGGTGGCCCCTAACTTGTGGATGGATGTCGGGTCAAAGATCCAGAAGGCGTGCTCCTTTGCGAACAAGATCTTGTCTTCCTTGGCCGCGCGCGCGCTCCAATCTTCCAGCTGGTCCACGCACACTTGGTATGCGGACTGCACATCTTTGCGGTCTTCGTCGGTCCATTGGTCGCGCGTTTTGGCGAGCCGGCCGTCCTTGGCGGAGGTTGTGAACGCAGGGAAGAAGAAGTAGCCGCCGATTTCGTTGGTGAGCGCGTGGGGCTGGTCTTTCAGGTTGAGGATCCGCAAGAGCAGGTTGGATGCAGTGCGCGGGCTGCTGACGAGAAGGATTCGGCGAGGAGGTTCCGGGCCAGTCATTTTGAACAGAACGTAGGGGTAGCTTAGGGAGCTTTGGGCGTAGTGTCTGTGGACTGATCAATCAGATGAAAAATGGATGGCGACATTCGGGGGACCTGATGGTGTCAGCGGCACTTTAAATAGTCCGAGTTGACCTTAAAAGGATCGACCTCCTCCCCATCAACAACCTCCCACGCCCAGTGTCAGAGGACCCATCGACCTCATGGAGCCAGGGGATTGTCAATCACCCAATCGGCCTCTGCCCGGCCTGAGTCTCCCCGAGAGATCACCAGGGCAACATCTACCCTGTTCAGCTGCACGCTTGGCCAGAAGTCAGACAGTCCGCGACGACCATGCCCGAGCCCGAGCGAGCAAGATCGGACATATCGCGACTTGGTAAAAGCCGACGCCGCCAATGTGAGGGGGCCATTATTACTAGTGGCCAGCATCTGCAGACGAGGGCCTCCACTGCCGATCACCGAGGGGCAGCGACACGAGCCAGCAAATCTTCTGACCCCCAACCAGCGCTGGATGAGGCGTGGGAGGGAGTGAAGGTGATCAAGAATGTCACACAATGGCCTATCATAGACCGTTGGATGAAACAAGAGTTGGAGAACACTCCATCCCCCGTGGAACTTACGCTGGCATGATCGGGACTTTAGACGAGGATATGACTCGTGTCCCGCTGTCCGTCAGCCATGTGGAGCAGGCATGGAGGGTCCGCCCTGTCGCGGTTCTGGCCGACAGACCAGACTATGCCTGTTATCGTTATTGCTGCAGTTGCAGTGGATCATCTCGCGGGACAAGAAGACCTTCGGGCGTTGAACGTTGCGAGATCCGCTGACAAACGATGCCAATGCAACCTCGTCAGGGTCTCCCTGGTAAAGCAGGGGTATGTCGAGAGAAATATACCGGAAAGTGATTGCTCGGTATACCAGTCCGTCCGTCCCCTCTCTCTGCAGCCATATTCGAAGCGGTAGCGAGCGTCAGTCATCTGACGTGGATGATATATATCTGAGCATCGTCTATCAACACAACACTTACACTCCACGACGAAAACGTGTTCGTCGCGTCCGCTTCGCAGTATACTCAGCGGACGTCAATTACTTTCACAGGTACAACACCCGCAGGGATATGTGGTCGACCGTCGCAGTGGGAGAAATATCCCAATCCTGAATCTATCAGACCACTCGGGCAAATGTGATAGATGGAATATTGAATGCATACAGGGTGGCAGGACATTGCGTGTTCATCTCAACGAAATGTAACCCTTTAGCATCTAACAACCGGTTTAGAACTCGGACGGGACGAGGGTCATTGTTTCAAACAAACGGATCGAATTTGCCGGTGCTGCACCTTCTACCCTATGATTTGTTAGCGTGGATGTGCCCTCTACTTCACCCACTTTGATTTTGCCCCAATACGCGCCGTAGATGCCGCCTTACTTGTATATTAAAGTGATAGAGTCATGCGCTTATTATGCTGACTGCGAACGGGATGTCGGATCACCACCTGCCCGACACTCTCGACTCGAAAGTGATAGGCCATAAAGAAATGCACATTCTGAAAGGTATATATGCGACAACCATGCGATTAATTGCCATGGCCACAGCCAATAAACCGTAACTCCAGACCAAAACGCCATGCCCATTGCCTGCCGAGAACCAAATTCTCCCACAAACCCAAGCACATAGTACAGCAATCACCGCCATGCCCCAAGCCCAGGCAACCCCCCACGTCCAACCCCCGAGCTCGCCGCCTGAATGGCTCTCTTCTTCCCCATCGAGCCCTCCTGACTGCGCACCCCGGCGACAATCTTATCAATGTTCGTTTCCACCACGACGCCGCCAACAATCATCTCGCTCAGCACGGCATGCATCGTCTCATACCCGAAGATGAGATCCAGCTCGCACACATTCTCAAACATGCGGTCCAGCGCCTCGACAAACACCTGGATCAGGTCGATCAGCGCCAGCGGCGACTCCGTCGACGTCGAGATCATGATGAACGAGAGCGTCGCATACGTCCGGTAGGTCACCTGCGTCGGGGCGTCCGAGGGCCCATTCTCGGCGCTGGAGCTGGCGCCGCGCGCGAGTAGCGGGGGAAGCGGGAGGAAGTTGCAGGCGCTGGGTGGGCGTTGGGCGACGAGATCGTAGATTTGCGCAATGAGGGATTGTTTCGTTTGTGTATCCTGTGAGCCCGCGGGGAAAAGAAAGAGGGATTTGTTAGCCTTTGATCGACCGTCGGGAGGTTCGTCCGTTGTGGTCGTCCGCCACTGGGCTTACGTACAATTTGCGTGTAGAACTTGGTCAGACGCGGCTGGCCGTTGTTGTTGAACACGAGCACGGCGTTGATCATGGTGTCGGGAGGGCCTGGAGAGCTGCGCGGACTGCGACAGGAAGAGGTGAGGGTATTGTACAGCTGGTTGTCTTATCTGTCGGAGCGGCTGACACGCCCTCGGATAACCTGCTGATCCGGGCCGATGCTGGAACCTCAACCAGGTACCAGAACGACCAGAACTTTGCGCTCCGCTCCCACTTCCCATAATTGATGCACATAACCATGAAGACCAAGCTGCCCATATGCGGCGCATGCGCCTACCAGCCTCTCCTCTCCCGACGGCTGCTTTCGACCACGACCGCACCCCCAGCGCGCAACCCGAACAAACTGCAACTCCGCGACCTCACACCCGCCGATCTATCCTACTACTGGGACACGCAAGTGCCCGACGAACAACGCCTCGTCTACGCCGACAAATTCTTCAGTCCGTCGCGCCACTCCCCGGTCAAGCTATGGTCAGCCAGCAAGTTCCGCACGACGCCGCTGTCGTCGTCGGAGCCGGAGGTCGCGTTTCTGGGCCGCTCGAACGTCGGGAAGAGCTCGCTGCTGAACGCTGTCATGGGCAAGGAGATGTGCTGGACATCGTCGAAGCCGGGGCGCACGCGAGAGATGAACGCGTTTGGAATCGGCGGCACCAAGGGGGGTGAGTCGAAGATCGTGTTGCTTGATATGCCGGGGTACGGGAAGGCGAGTCGGACGGAGTGGGGGGTCGAGATCATGAAATATCTCCAGGGGAGGAAACAGTATGTCTTCGTCTTGGACTCTGCTTCGGCAAAATCTCGCGATTGTGCATGCTAACACGCCCTCGTTCAGACTCCGCCGGGCATTCCTCCTCATCGACAGCCTACACGGTATCAAACAGAGCGACGCAGATATCCTCATGCTATTCCGGAAATACGCCATCCCTCACCAAGTGATTCTCTCCAAGGTCGACAAGGTCCTGGCGAAAAAAAAGAGCCAGGTGAAGAGCGGCGCATCGGCCGCCAATATTGTCGCGCTGAGAACTTTGCTACAGGATTTGCGGCCGATCGTGCAGCCCGTCGGCCGGTCAGAAGGCCCCGGTGCGTTGGGTGAAATCGTCACCTGTAGCGCGGAAACGCCCGTCGAGCCAGGCCGCGCTCTGGGAATCAGCGGGGTGCGCTGGGCGATACTTTCGGCTGCTGGTTTCGACGGGAACGTGGAGGCCAGGCCTGAGCTTGCGTCTTCTGAATCGTCTGCTGCTGCGTCCTGAGCAGATGAGTCTTCGCATATATGTGCCAGAAGACTCTACTATTCACGACAAGGATCCGTCAGAGGACTCCCCTGTGTCGACTCGCATTTCCCAACCCACCGGCGAGCCCCATGGCAAAGAACTGCTGGTCAACTGATGGGCCAGCCATGTTGGCAGAATATAGAAAAGCATAGAACCCCCATCACCTTGGGATACAACGAGGGCAGGTCTCTGCCGGCCAGCCATATAGGCCATCTTCGCCAACTCCCGTATGTTGCTACGTCCTCGTGAGCACCTCTCGGGGCTATTGGTCTCAAGGCTTATAGGAATGGCAACGCGGTGCTTATGCCGCCCCTACCAGAATAACGCTAGACCGTGGCGAGTCTATTATCCCATCACTAAAACACACAAGCTCAGTATGCAGGCTAAGGAACATAGCTAAGGAACATGGAATGAGATAGAGCATCAAAAGACCTAGTAAGATAGAAGATAAGGTTCATAAATAAGATTCCATTTTGGATGCCACAACGCCGGTCATCGTGAAATTCTGTGCAGATCAAAGTATGCCAACCGCGCTATGCAAATCCTCATAATTATAAACAATTCCATGTGGGTATCGTAAATGGTCCAGGGTGTAACTATGTCAACAGAAACGCCGTTCCCTGTTGTTCGGCGATGAGTCCCGGTCAAGGGAATGGGTAGAATGATACTAGGCATCAGAAAGATCGTAATCCTCGTCAGCATCGCTGACTTCATGGCCCTCTCGATCAACGATTATTCGTCGTCCTAACTGGTCTTCAGGGACTCCATCCCGAGAAGCCCCAAAGTCAAGAACCTAGTGGCAGGATTAGTCTCTGAAAGGCGCCGATCAAAATGGGAATACTCACCTCAATGTAGGTCATGCTATCACGCTGCACAGCAGCAACACATCTCCTGTCATTGAATTTGACTTGCCATACACCGCTCAGATCGGTAAGGAGGTCTCGCACGCACTCCCCAGTGCGGACATCCCACATCTTCAGTGTCCTGTCGGATCCCGAAATGACCTTCTGACCGTCATGCTGGAAACAAGTAATAGCGCCAGTATGCGCGCTCAACATATTCTTGCACTGGCCAGTCTCCGGGTCCCAAATTCTAAGGGTTGAATCTGCAGCCGCCGAAACCAACCGATCACACTTAAGGTCAAGGAGACCGACCAGGGACGTGTGGCCCTCTAAATTGTACAAGACTGACCCAGTATCCAAGGACCACACCTTGACCATGTTATCCATGGACCCACTGATACAGCGATTCCGCTTGTGGTCAAGGACAACACTGTAGACCTTCAGACTATGACCTTGAAGTCGATGAAGAGTCTCGCCTGTAGAGATCTTCCACACTCGGACGGTGCAATCATAGCTGCCGCTCACCAAAGTGTCCCCGTGAGCTGCAATCGCACGCACAGAGTGCCCGTGGCCGGTAAGTACGCGGACAAAGTAGGGACAATCAGTGTCGTCAACATGTGGCCCACTCTGGTGGTAGGTGGGGTCGCCGGGTTTTGGAAGCTTCCACACCCTCAGGTTTGAGTCGCGGGAGCCGGTGATGATCAACGGCTCTTTAGGCATCATTTCAGGGGAACCGTCCGCCTTTTTGCCCACCTCAACAGGTAACACGATCTGCAAGCATCGGACTGTCGAGGTATGCCCATGGAAAACTTGAGTGCATCTTGCTTTCTCAATATCCCAGACCCGTACAGACCGGTCAGTCGATCCGGAGACGAGAGTATTTCCATAATACTCAAGAGCCCAGACTCCACCTTCATGGCCTTCCAGCGTCGCCCTTAACATGCCGGTCTTGGTGTCGTACACGTTGATATTTGTGTCATCGCTTCCAGTCAACACCTTATCGGTATCGAATTGAAGGCAGGTAACAACATGACGATCGTGGGCTCGAAACGCGATGTGTCTCGGCTTGACGTTTGGTCTAATCCAGCCTTTGTGGATGGAATGGTGCCGCTGATACAGAGATTTGTAGAGGTGGAGACCGCGAAGTGATGGCAAGCCAACATCTGGGTATGGTACAGCAGCTGCCGCAGCATTTGCAGCGGCGTATGGTCCCTCTGTTGCAGAGACATCCTTCTTCCAATCAGAATCAGAGTGATCAGTGCCACTAGATGAGATCTTCCGCTTGGCGTATTTCCGACTTGAGGTACGGCCACAAGCCTTCCGTTTGGGTCGACGATGCCCCGAAGAAGGCCTGTCACTTGGTCCAGCCAGGGATGTTGTAGCCGCAGTCTCTGGCTCAGACTTAATTAAGGCCGACTGACTCAGATCCCGTTCGAAATCTTCACTGCCATTCGGAAATTGCCAACCCCAGCCTTCTTTGATTGCGCGCTCCAACTCCCCTTCTGGGAGGACAAACCCATCCCTGTCAAACAACTCTTTCCAGCTTTTCTCGTCAGAGTTGATTATATGTCGCCATTTCTTGGAAACTTGCGCAGCGCGACACATAGTTTGTACATCAAAGTACTTGACAATATTCAAGCTGAGCTCAAGCGGTAAAAGAGCCAAGAAATCGCATTTCAACGCGGGATTCACAACGTCTGCGACAAATTGGAGAGTCGGTTTGGGGCATCGCCTCAGTAACTGGTACATAAGGTATGTCTTCATGCCGTCAGGAACAGAGTCGAAAAAGTCCAGGACGTTGGGAATGTCCATCAAGGATGAAGGGCGGGCCAGGTCCTTAGGAGGCGGTACGCTGTGCTTTGACGATTTGACGGTGTCCACACGTAAGCTCGGAAACCGCGCATCGTGGTTATCAAAGCTCGAGTCGGTATCCATTTCTGGTTCTTCGGCCGAATCGAAAGAAGATTCGGCATTCAGGGCGTTCATAGCAGCTACTGGGGACAAGCTAGGGCTGGGCAAGCACATATCCTGGGTCCCAACGGCACCAAAACTTGAGATCTGAGACATCGGCTCTATCTGGGTCTGCTGGGAAGCTTCCTCTGCCGTGCCATACCCAGTATCTTGACTCGCGCCCGCAGCCGCCAGTCCGTTCTCGGTTTCAACTTCGGATGGGCCATGTAAGAGTGTCGGCTTGCCTGCTCGAGTCTCCGGGCGCGGGAACCGTCTATTTATCTCTGACAACATAGCCTTGTTACGTAGCTGTTCTTTCCTGGAATACAGGCTCTCCTGAGATTCGACTTCGGAAGACAGTGGTGATCGTAGCAAGGCCTCCCTACGAGAGGTATTGGCACTCTGGACTCGTCTTTGGGGGATGACAGTCTCCCCAGCGCTGTAACCACTGCCCTCCGTTTTCAGGAGTTGCTAGGCCAGGGGAGGCGGGATCCTTAGGGGTGAGCCCATGGGAACGGCCAGGACGAAGGGATGGCTCTGATGGTATCCTGATAGGATGCGTCCGCACTGAACCGTGTTGTGTTTCCGCCAACGGCAAGACACGGCGTTTCGAGGTTGAAGGGTGGTTGGAAGGGTGCTTCGACACTCTCGGAGGGGCGAAGCGCTGAGGCAGTTTAGTATCATCTGAACTGAATGACGTGATGGACCGAACGACGCCGTTAGATGATTTCAGCGCGTGATTCTTCTCATTTAGCTGGTTGGTAGAGGACACGTTAGCCTTGGATGGGTTACATCACTGGTTTAACACACGACTGGATACGTACCTCCTCGAGGGTGCCTGTAGTGTCTTCTGGCTCACTAAAAACGACGGACTGTCCACCAAGTTCAAACTTGAAGTTTCTCAGCGACGATGGGGTCGAAGACGAAGCCAAGGGATATAATTTGGGGTCCAGATGTCGCGTCGCCCGAGGCGGTTTCATGAGCAGTGGTGGAAAGGTTGTGGTTGTGGTCGTTGTGGTGGTGACGACAGTTGTTCGAGTAGCAGGAGCAAACGACAACAACCCGACCGAGTTGGCGGCTGGCCCATGGTCAGGGCCACTGTTGTTGAGATCACCCATGGTGTATTGCTGAGAGGGGGGATATGGGACTTGTCGAGTGGAAATGCTCTGGGATGACGACGCGTCCGGTTCGGCGACTTCTATAGGAACAGGGACTTGCGAGGACATCGTTAATCATCCCCAGCCGGTGATACCCAGGGAGAGTAAGTGGGCGGTTGTTCGCGAAGCCGGCAGGCCTCGAGCTGGGGAAACTAGCCGGGAGTCGATGAGGGCCGTCAGGGCGATACAAGACGGACAAAAGCATCTGACGGGCCACACGGGGAGAGAGATCGGTTAGAACATTATGAAGGAGGGGAGAGTTTGATGAACAAGAGGGTAAATCGAAGAAGAGGAAGAAGGGAAAAGGGATGGAGGAGGAGGAGAAATGAAGGAGAGCAGAAAGCCACGAGGGGACAGAGCGAAGAAAGGACGGCGGCCGTGGCGTGTTCTGCTGACAGGGAGGAGGAGGATGTTGGGCGGCGGAGAGGTGGTTGGTCGTGCCTCCCTCTGACGGGTTTTCCCTTGGTTGATACGGATACCGTACCGATACCTCCCAGTTCTTCCCTTACCTCCAGCTGAGGTAAACCTCCCCGAGACTTTCTTCCATCTTTAGGATTTCTCGTTCCCCCGCAGGGAAGATTATCTTATGTACCTAATTCTGTCCTCATATGTTCCTTCATGCGGTCATTCGATCAAGGTCATCTTTCTACATCCGATGAAGTCACATAACCCTTCACCTATTCCCCCAGGAACAAGAAGAATTCCCTTGTTGATCCTTGATAATAATGGCGGGACGATGAGAAAACAGGGAACTTCCTCGTTAGCTGCAAAGGCGACGTCCTGGCTTTTTCCTTTCTAGGCTAAAACCAGGTGGACGCTTGGGACATTTTCAGAACCCGTCTCTACTCCGTACTCCGTGCATAAGATACATACCCCTTCGGGGGACCTTGGAATCTCGATCAACGACAGGTTGGTACCTAGGGACAAGATGGAGACCGTCCGTCTCCAAGGATGCAGGTGGACTGGAAGGTGGGGGGACAACCAGGACGGACCGAATTTGTTACCAAACAATCACATGGATGAAGCGATATATAACTACCTACTTCCAACTTGTTTATCAAGATAGGACGGCCCCGTTATCAGCCTTCCACGCTATCAGTTTCAGTGGAAATCTGTCGTAATTTATATATCATCCTCGCGTGGATTTCACATCGAATTAGGTAACATCCTCTCATTCATCAAAGCAACACCTCTCAAACTGATTGACCACCGCATGTACCTAAAGTGGAACCCCGATTCTGACCCTGGCGGAAGTCCGATGGAAAAAATTTGGGCTCTCGTCATCCCTTCAGTGAAATGCCCACGATGGGCCGTATCTTTGCCACCGCACACGTGATGGTTGCGGGTGGGTCGGGGGTTGATGCCCGTCGGACAGCCAGACCAATGACTCTCCAGCCGTCAAAAGCTGAAAAGTCGTTCTGGGTTGAGAGATCTACCTGCTTACCTACCTAGGTAGTCCGACATCACTCGCACGATCGAGGTTGATTGATTGGATTCCCGCTCGACAGCGTTAGAAATCCGGCCAAACCCCAGGCGCTTATCCTCTCGGTGTTGTTCCAGTGTGAATGCGGGGAAGAGATGAGATAATCCACTGGTGATGGGTCGTAATCTCATTTACCACGGATCCTTTCCTTATCGATTGTTTCGAACCGATGCTGTCTCTTCCAAGGGACATCCATAACCTGTTGCTTTACCATCCAGTATTACTCTGCCGCGGTCTTTTTTAGCAACCCTTTTTCGTCGAGATGTCGCCTTCGAATCCCTCTTGAACGTCTGACAGCCGTCCGCTTCTATATTTAGGTAGCGGCCGCACCATCTGCCGCCATCTGCCGTTGCCCCGCTATAAGACAGGCTGACGATGGCTTCAATCAATTGTATACTCTGGACTGTCGAGTAAGGACGCTGGATTCTGTAGGATTGAAATCTGTGCGAGTAAAATGATGTTACTACAGTCAGACTTGTCTCGCAGAGAACTCAACTCGAAGTCATAACGTCGAATCGTAGAAACAAATTCACCAAATCGTACGCGACTGCATAAATCAGTGGGACTTTATAGAAAGGTAGGTCCACGAAGAGTGTAACTCTCCGAACATGTTGGAAGCTTAAACGGGAACACCTCGAGCTTCCCGTGACCGTCCCGACCCCTTCTTCCTACAGAGGTCCAGCTGTCGTCAATCTGACTAAACCACCTTAATTCTTCTTCCAATCCCAACCATCTCAATGTCCTGCAGCCACCCCTGTCGCAGCCAGTCCCTTCTCATCCCTTTCGCGCTGTCGTAACTCAATACCAAACTTCCCCCGCCCCGTCTCGCGGCATGGTCAGAATCAAATTCACCGGGCCGGCTGCGGTCCAACCTGTGCAGGTCCAGAAGACCGTGCCGAAGAGTGCATCTTCGGTCCAGGCTAAGAACCGGACTGAATTCCAACGGCCCACAGAACTAACTAACCAGGAGAGTCTATCGCTGAAGCAGCAGCAGAGTTTGGAGATGGTCCAAATCATGTTACATGTCTCGGTTGGTACCCTACTCATCCCGACAACACCACAAGCTGGGGAATGTCTAACCCGGTTGCATACCAGTTCGGGACCTTGTTTTATCTTCGGTAGGCGGATGGGCTCTCCACGTTCTTTGCGCAAAATTCCTTATCGGACATCTTAGGGAGTTCCTACCGTTACCTTGCTTCGAGGATCGGGATTTGAAAGAAGCTCAGAAGGAACACAAGCTTTCCTATCGGGAGTTCATAGACAAACCATCCCATCCCGAGGATTCACAGAGCAGTTCAACAGCCCCGTTCGGCAGCGGAAGAAGAGGCCAGCCCCTGAAGGTCATCGTTCGTGGGGCCGATTCCAAGGCTGACATGATATTAAACGCTTTGGTATGCGGGAGCCTTTCTATCTCGGATTCTTTCGTCTGACACCAATAGGAAACTGGTATATTCGATGCTTTACGCAGGAACGTGCTCGAAGCCATCCAATTGACTATCCTGGTCGACAAAGATGCCCCAGAGAATGTACTCGAATCATACACATTTTCGTTCAAGTACACGGGAGTGTCGGGAAATATGAACACCTGCCTTCAGAGCCTAACAATTGATCCTGTTGGATGCACTGCGGATATGAAATCTGCGCAAACAGCCAGAGTTGGCTTGGAAACGATCGTCCGACGGCTGATCACACTCAGTGCCTTTCTTCCAGTCCTTCCAAGTTAGCGCGCCTTCTGTAAAACCAGCAACATGCAACTGACTGTCTGCAGACAAACGAAATCTTGGCATACACCTGTTCTACACGGATGACTGCCCTCCTGATTACGAACCCCCAGGCTTCTCCGCCGCTAAAAGTGATACCATTAAATACCCTTTTGATGCAAACTGGAGGAAGGAATCTCAGTCGTGTGGTTTCATGGACAGCGGATGGCATACGTGTGTATCTCCATTCCACTCGACGATCCTGCGCTAACTAGCCATAGTGTTGGGCTTAGAGTAACCTCTCTAAAATGGACTGGCCCAGAGTGCGAGGGTTCGGAAGCTCCACCGAGGATCCCTGCCCAACTGAAATACAGCGATGTTGTGAGAAGAGCGGATGATATCGAATGTCCTGATGCAATTGAAGCATTGGCTGCCACTGGTGACGCGCCGTTGGGTCGCCAAATGTCGGCAGGCAGCTTTCAAGGCACGAGCCAAGATCTCCGAATCTTGGAGAGACTGAAGAGCATGCTCGGGGTACGAAGCCTTGCACACACGCAATCTATCTCATGTAAATCACTAATTGGTTCAGCCCCAGCATAGTTATTCTGCGGATAGTGACTATGTTCCTACGCAGCCGATGAACCACGAGGCGACACTCGGACAGCCAAATTTCGTGGCCCTAGAGAAAGGCGAGAAATTTGTTCTCAACGAGAGGAAAGCGAGGGAAATCAAGGAACATCTCCATTCGCAGATGCCTTTACCTAACAATGTTGAGCTCCAAAACGTGGAGGCAATCAAATGCCAGTGCGGTTGGAACGGACAAGAAGCGGCTATGGTATGCCTTTCATTCGAGGAGATGACTGATGCTAACTTATACAGATTGAATGCGGCTTTTGTCATACTCGCCAGCATCTTCTGTGCTACGGATTCAGAGATGCCACTGACCCTCGGATACCAAAAACCCATGCTTGTTATCAATGCCTACTTGAGCCAAATGAGCCACACCTTCTCTCGGAAATGACTACACTGGTCCTATTGAGAAGAGCCCTGAAGATAATTGTTGATGAGGGCTACCCGAAGAAAACTTCTTTGTTCACGCAGAAGCTCCGTGAGTGGCTCCCGTCAACGGAGACGTAGCCCTGGCATGAACTGATGAATGATAGACTGCAATGGGCGAACTACAGTCCAAATAACTGATCTTCTAAAGAAACGGGGTTTCATACGGCCGACGCCGGGCTACAAAGCCAAGGGGTTTGTCCGCAAGGGATTGCCTAAGTTCGGCCTTGTTCCGTCGGATGATGTCTACCGCAGAATGGAGAGAGAGATTTTTGAACCCATGCTGAAGATACACAACCATGTAAGTGGCTTCGTGCCAAATGTTATGGTTAGGAATATTAACTGTGAAAAGTACACACGACAGGCCGCGGATGTTACTCCTGAAGGCCCGGGCATGATCATCAGCTATGAGCACGGTTCCTTCGAAAAGCCTGGATCTCATGCCAGTACAATACCTGCCGAGAGTGACAAGGCCGCTACTGCGGACGGTGAACCAGAGAAGCTGGGAGATAGGGAGAGACTTAAGAGAAAGGGAGAGCCTCTGGAAGGGAATGGGGACGAAAGCAACCAGCTCGATGACCTGGACAAGGCGTTACAAAAAAGTGCTGCGTTGGCAAGCGGAGCTTCAGACGAAAAGACATCGGTCCCGACAGAAGTGGGCGAGAGTGACAGAAAACGACGGAAGATTAGCAATTACCCTGATCCAATTGACGTTGGGGCCGAAACGACCGACAACGAGAGTATGTGCGTCTGACTGGGGAAGGGTATCAGACGTTGTATTCGAGATTGTGGTCTGAAAGTAGGCCCAACACCGGCTGCTGGGACGTACGGACTTGTTTCCACGCGTCACTTCATTCAAAGGCTAATCAACAATTGTATTGCCCTGTCCACTCGAACGTTGGAGGAAAGAAGCCGAAAAAAGGGGAGGATGAATGGCAGGAATTAAGGGTTGGTGGTCGCAACACAGGTTTCACACTATCTTTACTGTCGGGCATTGTGCGTGTTTCATATTGTTGCACTCACTTCGGATGAAACTCATGACAGCTCATCCTCAAACGTGCAACGGACGATCAGGACCCTGATCGTCTCAAATATGCGAGACGTCCCTTTTCGCTTCGTGCTGCTGGTTTTCATCTCGACGGAGTCATTATGAACGGAGTCGACAGACGACCCGGCAGGATTACAGTATAGAGTTACTCGAGTGCTGGGAAGCTGTATCATTAGTCTGAAACCAGCGCGATAATCATAGGATTGTTAACGGGACTGACGTTGATTAAACAATACCTGGTAGAGCTCGGCGTCATAGATATCCAGGAGAGGAAGTCTGTGAGGTAGACGTCAGAAATTCCCGACCGACCACCTACATTCTACCAATCAAGAACCTAAGTATTTGACAAGGAGGCGAAATTCGAAATCTCTCAATGTGAGAAGGACATGTGATGACCGACCTCTTTGTGGGTATCCGACCTGCATATAAAATCACCCACAAGAAGGACTCCGGAATAGATCGGAGTGTTTTACCTGGAACGGGTGACAGGAGTGGGTATCCATATACCTAGGTAGTACTCCGTATATCTGGTCCCCGAGCCATCTCGTGATGTCCTGGAAGGACCGACGAAGCTGTGCACGGAACACTAGGCTCCTATCGAGCGAATGTTAGTCCTACGGAATCGATGACACGAGCTCGTCCACTACTGGTTCAGATGTGGGCCCTGCTCGCATCGAGGTCACTCCGGAGTAGGCTGCTCTCTAAAAGGGGAGCAATCTGGTCGATCTATATTAGGAAAAAGGGGAAGTGGAGTAGAGGTTCCAAATCACTGGGATTCTGATCCCGGAGATCCTGGGGGTTGCATCCCGAGGACTTTGGGGAAGCTCTTTGCTAATAATAAGCGGTAGACTACCATATCGTCAATACTTTTTATATATTCTGCGAAATGGTGTCGCGCTCTCTAATTAGATAGATATACTCCGGAGAATTCGGTGCTGTGTTGGTTGGTAGCGTGGGTGTCACGCTGTCAAAGTTGGGTCCAGTAATCAACCTGAAACGACAATTTGTCATGTCCCCGTCGATCTCCGATACTCACATACATCTCTCGGCCTGCAAACAAACCCAGGTCCATGGGGAGTCTGATTGGTGGTTTGCGGATGATCTACGTCGATATGATGGATCCTCTGCGATTCGGATCTCAGCTAGCTGGCAGGAAAGTGGATAATCAGCCGAGGGGCGGGAAGAACGCTGGCAGGTCTCGCTCGCAAACGGAGAGAGTGCGTGCCTTGGCCCCTTGTGAAGGCTCCCAGCCCGTTCATGTCGAAGGAAGCTAACTACCTGGACTAGTAAACCCTGCTGTTGCAGTCAGGATGCTGATCCTGGGCAGGAAACAGAGTTACGCCCCCTTCTGTGCGATTATTCGATGGAAGGCCCATGGAAAGAATTCAGTAGACCTGTCGACTATTGATGACGATCGAGATATGTCTTGCAGAATCGCCACGACAATCGTGACGTTGGGAAAGCACATGGCGAGTCAATAGGGTCTGTATGATCAAATAGATCCCGCCCTTGGTTCTGTGGAGGAACAATAGTCGCGGATGACAGACTCCATCTGCCTACCCCTTTTGAGTATGGCACGGGAAGTCAGAGGCCTGGTTGGGAAGGGTTGTCCTCCCAGCTGGACGGATGAGCTGCGTCGAATTCGGCTACTATTGAATTTGGCAGGCCTGGAATGGACCCCACTGTGGTGACGCTGTACTCTACAGGTTACTCCGTATCTGCTCCATAGATATGGAGTTGGGCGGCTGTGGCAAGCGGGATGGGGATCAGCATGGCTGAGTATTGCTATTGGAAGAAAGGGAAGGACGGCTGGATGGCGGCGGACCAAGCAGGGAGTTCCATAGTTCTTTGGTCTTTTAGCTCGATCGAACCCGCGATCGAGTGGTTGTCAGAACGCGTGGAGAAGGATGGCCGGGTGACTAGGCTTGGTGAAGCCCCTTTAATCAGCGATTCGAGTTCTATCAAGCAAAATCGGAAGAACCTGTACCCTAAGTATGTACGGAGTAGGTTGAGGAGGAATCCAGGGAGAACAATGCGCCGAAAGAGGAAAGTCGCGTGGTTGGCGGCACGTGGTGGAGCGGAATTCCTTGCATTGTTTCCTCCTTCAATAGTCGTGATTATGGACACTATCGAATTTCAAATTCTGCCGCCAAATGGGAGATTTCTCCTCCCGCGTTTTCCTTCTTTCTCTTTGCTTTTCTTTTTATATCTCGACTGGACCGGGCAAGAGCAAGGTACATGAGCAAGGTACATTCCAAAAAACCCAATGACGAAACCGCCGGATCCCTGGTTCGTTGTGTTCTCGATCATGGATGATGGCGATGGCCCCCTGAGTTCTATACTGGAGAAGGACAATCCTTGCTGTTTTGGATGGTCCACTTGGCCCAGACTAACTAGCCCACTAAAGAACCTTTCAGGAACCCTTCTACGATCTATGGAACCAAGGATTGTGCCTGTCGATGATTACTGTTTATCGTATGGTTTGCAATGGGCATACGCATCGCCGTGCGACGAGTTCCTCGCCCTGCGGGACGCCGTAATATCCGGAAAAGCACATCCGGAACCAGCCTGACCAGGGGATGGAATTCCAAAGTTCACAATGCTGTGCCTCCTCTGTACTCCATAAGTGATCAGAGTGCACATTGATCAGCCGTGCCGGATGGAGTAGCCACCTGGCACGATGATTCGCCTTGAGCCCCGGTGCACCAGGCTGCTCATCATCTCTGGGTCCGCTCCACTGGTTTTTCTCGCACTACGTACTTGAAAGACAGTGGTCCATGCGGGCTTTGCAGTCTAATCAAATAATAATAATACTACTACTAATAATACGTTTCTCCGTTTCTGCCGTGGGCAGAGAAGCTAATTGGAAATCCTTCTGTCATTTATATTTCCACCTTCCCCAACCCGTCTGATTGGAACTCTCCCTCATCGTGTCCCGTCCCTCTCGAGACACGCACGGGCGGACGCTTTAGTCTCCGATCACTTCCTGATCCACCGAGTTGTCCCCGGTACATCATTTAAATCAGCTCCTTTTCACTTTCCCACGTCCTTCACATCCGTCGGGTCGTTATTGTTGTTGCTGTTGTCTACTCGATCAATTGACACCCGCCGTTCGCTTTCACTCTCCTCCCTGTCTGCCCTTGACGCTAGGGACATGTCAGGTTGACAACTTCAAGCCACCAATCTTGCATTTTCTCCCTTGCATTCTTTCGCACCGGTGGAGGTCGGGATCTAAACCAGTCGGTGGCCTAGTTAGCCTGAAGCAACGCCTCACCGCGTTTAGTGTGGGGAAAGGCCCGTCTTGAGGGGGTTCAGACCGCAGAAGCATCCGAGACGTTTTAAAAACCTACGGTTGGAACCCATCACAATCCTCTGGCCCTCGACCGCGCCTCTCCTTCGCCTCGACCGCGCCTGTCTCCTCCGGCTGCCGCTCGCATTGACAATCCCGCAGCGTCCCCGGCATCGATCCACACAACATCATGCCTCAACAGTCCCTAGACATCCCACTCCGAACTTCCAGCGTCAACGCGGTATCCCACGGAATGTTGGCTCCAATGAAAAGCCGCGAAGACCTTAAACGCGACAAGCCGTCCAAGGCTCAACGGCTCTTGGGTACTACAGAGATTCCCCTCCCGCAGGAGCCTCAGCAACGGACCGACGAGACAAAGCGGACACGGCGGCCCAGCTTCATGAGGAACCCAGAGACAAAATCCCAGAAGTCTGCGGGCTTCGTCGCATTCCCGACAGTTACACAGGAAACGAGTCTGCCCTCCCCAAACCTTCGTGTTCGAGCATCGTCACCCCTCCTAGGCCAGGAATATCGATCGCATGATGCCCCTCCGCTTCCAAGGAAGATCCATCAGTCCGGATCCTCCTCTGCCTTATTTTCATACTTCAACTCCCGGGACTCGACCATTGAGCCCACGTCCGGCTTCGCGGGTTCCACAAAATCTTCACTGAAGAGTGAAAAGAGTTCCGAACCCCTTAACAGTACGGAGCCCCGCCTCCATCTGAGACAGCCCAAAGGGCCGATGAAGGAGTCGAAGCGGAAGATGCGTCCCCCTCGAATCGATCTCTCGCTATTGTTCCCCAAACCTCGCACAAATGGCCCTCCTCTTCTCTCGCCCCAGCGCATGGTCAACTCGCCCTCTTCGGTATCGGTTTTCTCCGAACAATCGGCCGTCAAACCAAAGGAAGACCTCCATGCCGTCGGGAAAAGGCTCACCAAGACACCCCCGACGACAAGGGCCACGAGTCGCGTGCCAAGTTCGCCTGTCCCCGCATCCCCCAAATTGAGTAACCCAGATTGGGTGGATCCTTCTCTCGTCCGGACGGTGCGGACTAGCGAGATGGACCTGGCTCTGGATAAATACAGCTTTGTTCAGAAACAATCCCAACGACGCCCGTCGAGCACCTTAAATTCACGTCATCAAAACCGAGACCGAACGCAGGATGCCGATGCGAAATCGACAGATACCTCACTGCGCAAAGTCCCATCTAATAGCTCCGCTGGAGCCTGGAGCAAGGAGACATATCTCTCGCCGAAGAGCGCGCGGCCTACGCATACACAAAGGTCGCGTTCGCCAAATAGACAAACAGTGGACTTACAAGTCCCATCCACCAAGAGTTCCGTGTCGAAGAAGAGTAGTAAGAGCACGTTGAAGAATGTTGACCTTAACGTGTCAAGTGTGCTCTGCCTCTCATCGTCCGAGGACGAGGAGGACGAAGAGGAGGAGCTGCCCAAGGATCGACAAGAAGGGCACAAGAGTTGGAGAGACAGCGTTACGACGTTTGGTGAATTCGAGGCCGAAATCTGTACAGCTTCTGCCGCCCAAGCCACAAAGGGGACCATCCGACGCGTTGAGAGGCCAATGTCTACGAGCACGCGTGGCTCTCAACTGACGGCTCGACAATCTGTTCACAGAAAGCCTTCGATGCCTTCCGAAGGCAAATCATCTTTGGCTACGAGGAAGACTCCTTCCCGACGGTCAAGTGGTGTTCCTGCGATTCTGGAGCCCGAGTTCTTCCACGGCGATCCTATCTTCAGCCAGCGGAGGAGCATGGCTTTGTCTCAGAAAGAAATGAACCGGAGGAGTCGCATCATGACCGTGACACGACAGGAGGAGACGCTCCTGGAAGCTATGAGACAGCGGCGGGGGAAGATAACCCCCAGCATCTTCAACTACACCGGCGCCGACGAACCTGATCGGAGATCTATGATTTCGGGCCCCTCTCGGGACTCGTTCTATGGCTCTGATACGTCTTTCCTTCGGTTAAGCCCTGGATTACCTCCGAATCTAGCAAAGATAGAGCAAGGTGCAACTCACATTGACAAAGACGGTTCCACCTCTAAGGGCACGGCTTCTGATACAGAACAGAAAACCGGTAACTCGATGGCATCTTCGCGAGCCAGCCTGGTATATTCGGAAAGTCTCCCATCTCCCGCAACTAGTGCAGCGTCGCCCTTGACCCCGACCCTTCCTATTCATCGCTTCTCGACCTACTCGCAAAAACCACCCCCGAACTACCCACCCCCTGCCGTCCCCGAAGCCCAACGGCGACACTCACGCAGACGCACTGATAGCAGTGAGGCCATTGTGTTGGGTGAGACGGAGCAGCCCACAGACAAAGCCGAGTTCCCGATCTGGGCGCTTGGGTGGACCGAAAACACGAATCTGACTGCGGTACATTGAGCTACGGTCGAACCATTCTTTCATATCTTACCTACCGATATTTCCTTGTCTACCTACCACATGATGTCCCTCTCTTTGTCTTTTCCATTGGCTTGTTCAGCGACCGAGCGTTCCATCTCTCATGATTTACATTTCTTATCCTGTATTAGAACCCTTTATGTCTGGCGGACTGTATAGATAACCTGGAGGAAACGTGTGGAAATATAGATAATTATAGTTCTCGCATCTTTGGCCGGTTGTTAATCCTAGGGTCTTTTCCACTCCCCCTTACATACCGCGGACTTTGAGACATATGACTTCATTGTCAGCTTGAGACTCGTCTAGACACAGATTTCCAGGGTCTTGGATGGTTCCAACGTAATGGGCCAAGGTGTAGTGGTCGTACGGCATTCTAGAACTTCGAATGAAGACAAAGACCTCGCCGGTGGCCAAGGTGGCTTAGGGCGGGACCGAGCGATGAGTTGGCGGGAATCCATTTTCTTGGGGCCTGACGTCAAGCCAAAGGGAAAAAGAACCGCCAGTCCACACCGCCCCTCGTCCACCAAACAAAAGCAACCCCGGATATTTTAAGGTCGTCGCCCAGCTTCCTATGGTTAGTTTCAGGTCGGTCGACCGCTTACGCGCCGAACATCCACACAACACGCACTCCTCTCTCTTCTCCATACCCCTGTCGCCTCCTGACCATCTTTCCGCCACATCTCATCTTTGGACTCGACCTTTCACTCCTTTGACACGTCTCCAATTCTGCCCATCCCTGAAGACTCTTCCCAGCTGCCTCTCTCCTACGTTCATTCTGCTGGGTCGTGTCTAGTACAGGTTGCCGTCGCACGCCGTGCCAGTTCTCTCCACAACTTCACCCGCACGTCGCATGAAACATCCTCGGCAATTCAACATCGTGTTGCTCGTCACATTCACCTTTCGCGACTTCTAAGGGACTGGTGTGTATTGAGTATTCGGCAGATATTGTCGTGTCGGGAGAGATCTTCACACTCTACGGAGGACAAAGAACGTGACTATGGGGGAGAGCTCGAAGCGTCAGTCCTCTGGACTAGGAGCGTTCCTGAAAAACTCATCCTGGGTTTGGGTAAGATGTTTCGCGCCGCGCCATGTGGCCTCCTAGCTAAGCTATCTTATTGCTCTGCAGATGACAATACAATATTCGGCTTTTGTATTGGTATGTTGCTCGTGAGATCGCTCAGGATATGGATGGGGGTTTACGACCGCTAACCATCGTTACTCTAGTTCTTGCATTACTCTAGGGTCCAGCCACCGACGAATGGCAAGCGATACCTCACTTCAACGGCTGTCTTCTTCAATGAAGTGGTGAAGCTTTCCATCTCCCTGACCGTGGCATTATACGAAGTCTCTCAGTCCGCGCCCCCCACCGTCGCAGCGACCTCCCTTCTCTCCTCATTGACAAGCACCGTGTTCACGGGCGACAGCTGGAAACTCGCTATTCCTGCTTGTCTCTATACCCTGGCGAACTCGCTTCAATATATCGCACTGTCCAACATGCAGGCTGCCGTTTTCCAGGTCACCTACCAGCTGAAACTGGTAGTCGCATCCGTTTTTGGAGTCATGCTGTTGAGGACATCGATACCGCTGCGCAAATGGGGATTGTTGCTTCTGGTCCTCGTGGGCGTCGCGATCGTCCAGCTGCCTATTAGCAATTCCGACGATATCTCGCTGCAGGACGAGACAATGCACCACGCCTTCCCTCGTTCTCTGGAAGAATGGAAGGCTGCGAAGTTGAACCGCGGAAACCTGCACAAGCGATCTGCCACGTACGAAGGCATCGAAGAAGACATTATGACTGCGTACCCGCGAATGAATCTCCTGGTCGGTCTAACCGCTACGGTTGGTGCATGCATCGCATCGGGCCTCGCGGGCGTGTATTTTGAGAAGGTCCTCAAAGACAGCGCCAAGTCGACCTCCCTCTGGATTCGCAATGTGCAGTTGTCTATCTACTCGATCTTCCCGGCCCTCTTTATCGGCGTGGTATTCTTGGACGGAGAGAAGGTGGCGGCCAATGGCTTCTTTGACGGATATAATTGGACGGTTTGGTCTACCGTCATTCTCCAAGCCATCGGTGGCATTGCATCATCCTTCTGCATTGGTTATGCGCAGCACGATGCAAGGAATGTTGCCTCGGCCACGAGTATCATCCTCACCTCGTTGGTGAGTTTGTGGTTGTTTGAATTCGACCTCAAGGTTAATGTATGTTGAGTTGTCCCTCTTCCACCCGGAGCGCGCTTTGTGAAATGATCTAACCATATGTGACTTGTATAGTACATTATTGGCACTTTTGCGGTTATTGCAGGAACATACCTTTGTGAGGACACAAGCGTGGCATCCGGCAAACGCCAGGCTCCCCGTCCTCCTCCAATTCGGGTCGATCGTTACGAGAAAGATTCCAAGAGTGACGAGACGTCCCCTGCGTCGGCTACCGCCGGGGCAAATGATTTCTCGATAAAGCTCCCTACCACGCCTTTCCTTTCTGATGCCGGTCTATCGTCGTCCAGACCGACATCGCCGGGTCATGCTCGAGTCAGTACTTCCCGGACTGGCAGCGGCGGTTACTTTGAGAAGTAGCAACAGTCGTTGCTGTGAATAGACGCGGATACGAACCTGCGTTTGCTGTGTGATACTTATGATGTTTTGCCTTGTACGAAGTAAATAAGCATGGCTAGCGAAGCGATTGGAATTTTTGCTTGAGTTTATATTTGCTGACTTTTGTACCATTATCATATCCTGTCGTTACCTGATGAGTTGCTGAATACTATACTATATGACAGTTCCAATGGGAGTATAAACCGGCGGTCAATTGACTGAACTGCCAGAATCTGGATGTTTCAAATTTACACTCTTTCATACCTGAGGGATTTGTTGCGAGGACTTTCAAAATGGATGTCTAGAGTGGGATATACTCCCAATGGGGATTACCACGTGCTCCCCTGCAAAGTGACTCGCTGGTGATTCCACTTAGTCCTCTCTCGACCTGTACTGTATCCTCGAGTGTCTGTGTGCTGTTTACACTTATACAAGCTCTTAACAGGAGATATTTGGGATATATATCGCCAACAATCATGCGCCGAACAGCTCCCCACCCCTTCGCCATGCGTCGCCCTGCTCCTATCCGACGCAGAGCAGATGCTCCTTCATCCAGCAGATCTACTCCCAGCAGTCTCATTGACAAGAGGCTCATTGAAGGAGCCCAGGTCTCACGCTTCTTCAGCAGACAGAATAGGTCCGAGCCTAATGAGCTAGATCGTCCTGAACCACTTCCGTTCGCCCCCGAAGGAGACTTACAATTAGATGCATTTGGTAGGTGATCTCCAGCGCTGACGCTTACTGACAAGTAGCTGACGTCCCTAAGATCTTGAGTTGCTTGCTCAGTCAGAGCATCTGGCGAACGATTCCAAGGCTGTGTCTGACGGCCCATCGAGACGGGATCCGCCTCAGGAGTCACAGTTCTTCCACGGTGGGTTCCAAATGCTGAACACCTCGTCTGGCTAGAGTGACTGACAGAATAGTAGCTTCAGGTCCTCATGTCACCCCTCGTCAACTCCTGGATTCCAGTTCGTCTACCGAGTTTCGATCTCCTTCTAGCCCTCTGACTAGGATCCAAGCCGCGAGGAGTACACCGCTACGGGTTCACGATGTTGAAAACCGCAGGGAACAAGAGACATACCCACATCTTTCAGAACCTGAGGAACCTGTCCCCTTCAGTACACAAGCGTCGGTGAGAGCTCACCAACAACTCCCGGCTCAATTTCAGAACATACCGATGTCGATTCGAGGCATCGTCCTCGTGTCGACACATGAACTCCCAGATAACTACCGCTCCTTATTCCACTTTCCCGTGTTCAACGCAGTCCAATCAAAATGCTTTCAAGCCATATACAAGACCGACGACAACGTCGTCCTCGCCGCCCCAACAGGAAGCGGCAAGACTGTCATCATGGAGTTGGCGATCTGTCGCTTGCTATATAACCTGAAGGACGAACGCTTCAAAGTAATCTACCAGGCGCCGACAAAGTCGTTGTGCTCCGAGCGATTCCGCGATTGGAGCAGAAAATTCAGCACTCTCGGTCTGCAGTGTGCCGAACTGACCGGCGACACAGACCAAACGCAGCTGCGAAGCGTGCAAAATAGCCAGATCATTATCACCACCCCAGAGAAATGGGACAGCATGACCCGCAAATGGAAGGACCATGCGCGACTCATGCAGCTCGTCAAGCTGTTCCTTATCGATGAGGTCCATATCCTCAAAGAGGCTCGCGGAGCGACCCTGGAAGCTGTCGTGTCGCGGATGAAAACGATCGGTTCGAACGTCCGTTTTGTCGCCCTCAGCGCGACTATCCCAAATTCGGAGGATATTGCGACCTGGCTTGGCAAGAATGCAACAAACCAGCATGTACCGGCGCATCGGGAGCACTTCGGTGAGGAATTTCGGCCCGTTAAGCTGCAGAAGTTCGTGTACGGGTATCAGTCGTATGGGAATGATTTTGCGTTCGATAAGATGTGTACCTCGAAGTAAGTGCATTGTCGATTGCTCTGAGGGATGTTCTAATTGCGAACAAGGCTTTCGGATATCATCGCGACACGCGCTTCCATGAAGCCTATCATGGTCTTCTGCTGTACCAGAAACTCCTCAGTCGCAACGGCCAAGGAGCTTGCTCGTTTGTGGTCGATGTCAAATGCGCCTGCGAGGCTATGGAAGGGACAGAACACGCCAATGGAGACACACAACGCCGATCTCAGATGTTCGTTATCCTCAAGATCTTCAGGCAATAGGAAGGTACCAGCTGACAATATACAGCGACTATCGCCTCTGGTGTCGCGTTTCACCACGCAGGCCTCGACCCAGGCGATCGACATGTCGTTGAGACTGGCTTCTTACAGGGCCAAATTAGCATTATATGCTGCACGTCAACCCTTGCTGTTGGTGTGAACCTCCCATGTCACCTTGTCATCATCAAAGGGACAGCTGGATGGCAGGATGGCGGCTGCAAGGAGTACTCGGATCTCGAGATCATGCAGATGCTTGGCCGCGCGGGTCGACCCCAATTCGATGACAGCGCTGTAGCTGTGATAATGACACGAAAGGAACGTGTGAGCCACTACGAGAAGCTCATTTTCGGCTCCGAAAGCCTCGAAAGTTGTCTGCATCTCAACTTGATCGACCACTTGAACGCTGAGATCGGACTAGGAAACGTCACGGATGTGGAATCCGCCATTAGATGGCTCGGGGGCACCTTCTTGTTTGTGCGCCTCAGAAGGAACCCGACGTACTACCAACTGAAAGAGGGGGCCAACAGGGATGACGAGGATGAGATGCTCCGGCAGACCTGCGAGAAGGACATCAAATTCTTGCAGGAATGCGGTCTCGTCTCCGAGGGACGACTCAAGTCGACGCAGTTTGGCGATGCCATGGCGCGGTATTACGTCCGGTTTGAAACGATGAAGAATTTCCTCACGCTGAAAGCCCGAGCGACCATATCTGAGATTGTAAGACGTGCTTTGTTGTCGTCTAAAGATACTTGGGGTAGACTAACAGGCTGTCTCTGTAGCTTTCCGTGATCTGCCAGGCAGAGGAATTCCGCGAAGTTCGGCTCAAGGCAGGCGAAAAATCGTTGTATAAGGAACTAAACCGTGCCAATGGCATTCGATTCCCACTGAAGGTCGACATTGGTCTCTCATCTCACAAGATATCACTCCTCCTGCAATCGGAACTAGGGGCAGTTGACTTCCCTGACGGGGAGCAGTTCCAGAAACACAAATTCGCCTTCCAACAGGACAAGAACATCGTGTTCTCTCATGTGAACAGACTCATTCGCTGCATCATTGACTGTCAGATCTGTCTTGAGGACTCGATCGCTGTCCGCAACGCGCTGGAACTTGCACGGAGCTTCGCCGCAAAGGTCTGGGACAACTCCCCGCTTCAAATGAAGCAGATTGAACAGATTGGCGTGGTTGCGGTTAGAAAATTCGCCGCGGCGGGAATTACGAGCATCGAGCAGCTGGAGAGCAGGGAGGCCCACGAAATCGACATGATCTTGAGTAAGAACCCGCCATTTGGTGTGAAGCTTCTCGGGCGTCTGGCGGATTTCCCCAAGTTGCGTATATCGTTGAAGATGATTGGAAAGGTATGGGGCCTAGGTAACTCGAGGGCCTCCGCTAAATGTTCAGCAGGATATCAAGCCGGGAAATCCGATAAAGATCCGTTTCAAAGCAGAAATTGCGTTCATGAATGAGAAGTGCCCTTCGTATTTTCAGAGACGTCCGGTTTACGTTTGTTTCCTCGCTGAGACCTCAGATGGCCGTATGATCGATTTTCGACGTATCAGTGGAAACAAGCTTCAGAATGGGCATGAGATACTGCTCAGTGCAGAGATGAAGGCCAACGACCAACATATCATATGCCATGCCATGTGTGATGATATTGGTATGCCCAGCATCCATTGCCCCCAGATTATTACTGACGTACCCAAGCTGGAACGCTGAGATCTGCGCAGATCAAGCCAGACCTGCCAGCCATCCATTTCCCACATCGTCCAGAGACAACAGAAAGCGGAAAAGGGCAAAGGTACTTGATGAACAGCGGAAGGCCCCGGAGTAATGAGTCCTTCCAAGGAAAATCGAGCCTTTGCCAGAGGAAAGACAGTTTCGATACCGATGACTTATTCTTCGAAGAATTCTTCGATCTTGGTAAGTCTGATGTATGCTATCATTTGGACACAAGTCTGACCTACCTTGACAGAACAAGCCCCCGATTGGACGGTCGCGGACAGCTCGACAAAAGACGGGCCTGGCAAATGCGCAAAAGCACATCCGGAACCTGTCATTCACTCTCCAGAGGCACCCAAGGAAAACAAGTGTGTTGAAGAAATCGGGGAAGCAACTCGCCTTGAAAACGGCAGATGGACCTGCAACCACAAGTGCAAGGACAAAACAACGTGAGGTTTCGAATTTGGGTCTGGCTGAGGATCTAACATCTTGCAGATGCAAGCATCTTTGTTGTCGTGAAGGGTTGGACAAGCCGCCAAAAGTCAGCAAAAGGCCACGAACCGAAAGCAAGACCACAAGTGGCCGAGGCCAACTCACTATATCCGCCAGTATGAGTAAAAAAGACACAAATAGAGACTACCGTTATGAAGCCCCTGGCCTAAAGCACAACACGAAGGAAAAGAACACTGAGAAAGCCCATGAGCACACAAAACGCACCTTGAAAGATAGCGACAGGAAGCCTGAGTTCATCTACGACTCGGACACCCCAGAAGAGTTTGTGAAGGGTTCCAGCGACTATGGTGAAGATAGCTTTAGTGACTTCCCTTCACCTTCTGCCCTGCTTTCAGGCACCCAGGTCATATCTCAAGTCCATGTGGATCAACCGAAAGACAACAGGTCAGATGATATCGGTGACATGATTGGCGACCGGGCTAGGACAAATGGTTTCAAGTCTCCTTCAACGTACGACGCAGAGAGAGGCATTGTTGATTCATCAAAGACGGGAATAGCCAAGACAAAGGTACAAGCATCGACGGATCTCACGCCTGAATCACGCCACGAGAAAGCGGCTGCTGATCCCAAGAGCGACGTATGGAAAGTGAACTCACCCGTCACCCCTGGACCCCTTGAACGAAAGAGGAAGTCTTCCATGACGTATTTGAGTGAGAAGATAAACTGTCCGGCAGAGAAGCAACTGAAGAGAAACCAAGAAGAGGACGTGCACGACCCATCCGCTGGACCAACTTGCGATTCCCAGCCTTACCTGCAGGGGACTCCTAACCTGATGCCAAAGGACTGGGAGAACATCGATCCGGATTTGCTGAATGAGTTTAAAGACATTGTTAACTTCTTCTAAGAGAGGTCTGCCTTCTAGTGAGGGATACGGCGTGGGCTTCCCTTCAGGTTCCTTTCTTTATACTGCAACATCGACAATGAAGATTGTTTTTCGTTCTTATGCCCTGTGCATTTCCATGTTGATATTGCCTCATGTATTGCTACTGGAACATTATGTCATTATAGAGAGGATCTGAAAGACCTATCAGACATAGTAGGCCATGATTTTCCAAGCAGTCCAAAACCATGACCTTCAGTTCAGTGATGCATGCCCTCAGTGACGTATGCCACCCCAGTGAATGAAAGAGGATGGAGGGTAAATGCGCAAGATACATAAAGAGCAGAATTTCAACAGCAACAGAAGAGGCCTCTATGTAAACATGCTCCCCATTTCACTTCCTCTCACTCTCCCACCTCTTCCCTTCTCCAACCACCGCCATATCACAGGATTTCTGTTGATGAAATCTTCTTACATACTCTTCTCCCCCCTCACAGTATCTGTTTGTCTATCTGCAGATATCTATTCAGTCAGAACACACCGTACAGTGCTAGATATTCTGTCCTTTTGTGATATCAACACGTGCAGCCAAGATTCTCTGCTGTTGATGTGAGTGCCCATTGATCTTGAAGGTCCGGATCACTTCAGACCTCTAAATGTTCTCTCGGCACACTTATTCATGACCAACATAGACGACTAATCATTGCATCGTGCAACAAACAACGGCAAACGGGCCAAGATGGGGAAGCTCAACTACGCAGCGGTAATATTTGCACTCCAACAACTCACTGTCTTCCTCATGATATCCTGACAATTTTCGCTCTGTAGAGAAAGATCACTGGCATCAAAGCCGCCCAGGTTGTCTCCAAGGACTTGGTTAGTACACAAGCCGCACCTACATAACAAGGAAACAAGCTGACCGTCCCTACAGAAGAAGCGTATCCCGCCTGGTATCAGCTCCAAGGCTGCAGCACGCGACCCCCATGTCGAGATCGATCTCACTGGCAAGGAACTCACTGACGAGGGGTTCGCTTTCTTCATTGATGATCTCCTGGAGTGTATCCAGTATCGCGATGAGGAACATACCGAGGGTCTGGCTAGAGTGACTGAGCTCCACCTCCAGAAAAATGAGCTTACTGCTCAGTCGCTGGCCAGGCTCGGTGAAGTGATTGCCCTCAGTGCTGGCGACTTGCGAGAGCTTGATCTTTCCCAAAATGACATTCGCGTCAAGACTCCTGAAGAGCAGATGATGTGGAGAGATTTCCTCCTCTCGTTCAAGAACTGCTACATGCTGAAGAAGCTTGACCTGGGAAGCAACCCACTTGGACCTGCTGGTATTGAGATCCTGGCTCGTGTCTACATCAAGAGCGACCTTGACTTTCTTGAGACCGATGCTGATGCCATCATTGGTCCCCACGTCGACGAAACTACCGATATCGTCGAACAAGTTACTGCGCTCAAGATTCGCCCCGAGAAGGATAAAGAGAACGACGCTCCGAAAAATCGTGCGAAGAAACTGCTTGGAAAGGCGAAGGCTCCTCGTCAGAATGGTCTGTCCTCCTGCTGTATCTTTCTTATCACCTCACAGAGCTAACTCGTGTCGTCTACTAGGCCACTCCAACACTGTGCCCAACGTGACCGAATTGAAGCGCTATGCTTGCACGCGCGGCCTTCGCTCGATCCCCTACCTCATCATTACCGATGTCTCCATGACCAGCAGCAGCGCTGTGCAGCTCGCCAGCATGCTTGTCATCCAGCGGACTCAGGAGCATCTTTTGAGCTTTCTTCCTGGTGGAAAAGCAGTGACTTTGCCTGACGCAGTCTCCGAGTGCAAGAGCATTGTCTGGAAGCCCAACGACAGTCTCACTCCCCACGCGAAGCGCCTTCTCGAGGTAGTTGCAGCCATCGGTGACTTACAGGGGGGCTCCGTCTCCGAAGATGAGGAATCTGACGACGCGGACGCTAATTACGGGGAGACCGATACCATTGCACAGCGCAAACTGCAGAAGAAGATGGACTTGGAGTACACCCGCTTGACCAAGCGTGTCCGCATGGAGGCACTGAAGGTCGAAGGACTGCACAGCATGGAGCTCTGGGCCACCTCTCTGAAGATGATGGTTATCTCGCGTGTTCTTTTGCTTGACGACAAAGACCGCGCCGCCGGCGAGCCCTCTGACGAGTCGCTGACCGGTGAACATGAAGAAACTACAGAGACCATCAAAGAATGCGAGGAGGAGCATGTCGATGAATACGTCCAGAATCACATGCAGAACAATAGCACCCTCAAGATCGTCACCAGACAGAGCCCTCCTCCTTACTGTGTGCAGTCTCCATCCCTGGGTCCCTTCCAGCCCGGCAGTGACATTTTCGAGGAGCACTTCCCTGCCCTGCAGGCCCCTGTCATCCGGCTAACCAGCAACGGCAATCACCAGGCCGTCTCTGTCCACGAGAAGGAGATCCCTATCCAGGAGAAAGAGGCTACTCCGTCCGCGTCGTCGCTGTCCCCTTCTAAGGACACGGCCAAGGCAGGAAAAGGAAACCCTCGCGTCTCGAACGGCAATAAACTCTTCCACAAGAAACACTGGCGCTTTGGTCTTCCACTGGAGCTCTGGCGCAGGGTCATCGCCGAGGCTGTTGGTGCTGACGGCATTTTGGACCTTCAGCAGCAGATGCAAATCATGCGCTATGCCTCCGATTGGAACTCGGTTGAGTACGAGATGACTATTACTGGAGCTGAGGATCACCAGCAGATCTGGAAGATCTTGGAGACGGTCAACTGCTTTACTTACAGTCCTTTGTAAGGGGTTCGTTGGACAGTACCTTGATTGACTAACTGTTCTGGATGTGGGAAAAGAAAACGGCGGAGGACACACGCGGCTTGGGTATGGCTTGGAGAGTTGGAGAGATTGCATGTAGCTAATCGTTCAGGCGGATATTCAGGGATTTGGCTTGGTATGTTGCGGTGTTGCGGAGGGTTGTTCACGCCAGTATCAATAAGTCTACGCAAATCAATGATATCTGTCACAATCTACGCCGTAGACAATACACCGTCCATGCCAGCAGGGCCGCACAAAGCATCCCAAAAACAACCATATTCCTCACAGCATGCCTATTATAGGCAACAGTAGTGCGCGTGACACGCTCCGCCCACGCCTTGGGCGGATTCCCGTGGGGAAACTCAACCTGCGGCACATCCCTCCCCAGAAACCTACACAATCATCGGAACATGCTGCTTATACACCCATTTCTCGTTCGCGACAGACCGCCCCTGAAAGGAACGCGGCATCATCGTCCGACACATCGTCTGCCGGCTCCAGAACAACTCCGCGCAGAACCAGCTCCTGCATCAGTCCCAATCTACCGGCGGTACCACCCGTCGCGATCGTGGCGGAAGTTGAGGGTCACCTTCGCGTCTGGGTGTGCGGCGATGAGCTCCGGGGCGAACTCCGCCGCGATCAGATCGGTGACGCCCACGCAGTTGCCGAGGACGGTGTCGAAGTTGGGGCTGTGAGCTTGGTGGTGGTACCTGGGGTAGCGGGGTGGTGCATCTCTTCGAGGAGTCGGTAGGTCGCTTCCAAGATGGACGGGGGAGGAAGGCGTCGAAGCCGTGGTGGGTGTGGTTGAAGCCTACGATGTGTAGGGCTTCGCGGAGGGATTCGCTGAGAGTGAGATGCCTACGGCGAGAACTTGCATGGGTCAGATGCGCTTGCGTGCTGGAGAGGGGAGCCGTTGAGCGTGTAGAAGAGCCGGTCTAGAGACATGTTGGGCTCGGTGTTTAGATGGTGTAGGGAGTTGTGAAGAGAGATGATATCAGTTTGGCTTCTATACTTCTATACTTCGCATGTTGATAGGGCTATCGTTGCCGCAAATGGAAATCAGTATGGCCACGAACCTCACCGGCACAAACTGCTTACAAGGGGCTTAGTTGACAAGTAAGTAAGCACACATACTGTACACATTCTCTCACCAGATGGTAGCAGTCCTATTGGGCAGTTTCGACATGTGCTCTTTCCACGAGAAAGTGATCTTACGTCACCCATGTCTCCCATAAGTTAACTACCTAGTTATCTGTGGATGTTGCCTTCTGTCTACATCCACCACTCTACTACTGCATACTTATCATGACTGACCTTCAATCCCTCCCATCGGAGGTTCTGCTCCTGACTTTCGAAAGCTGCGATAGTCTCTCCCAAGCAATCGCCCTCTCTCTAACCTCCAAGCGACTCTACTCGATCTTCTCGTCCCTTGTACATTCCATTGGAACTGATGTTGGTCGACGGGATATCCTCGCTTTCGACGATGCTGTGATCGCCGCACGCGCAACTCGTTTAGTCCTCGAGCGTTTCCATGAGGGCCGGCTTCCTCCAGACCCATTTCCTTTGGAGTCATTGGGTTTAAAAGCAAAAAAGTCGTCTTTGAAACACGTGGGACTGGTCCTCAACTGGGCACATCTGGTCAACTGTATTGAAGATACCTATCTCGTCAACACTAACTGGGGTGCGGACGTTTGGCTACGCTTGAGCGAACTTGGTTCTACCGCCGCACACGACTGGAGGGAAAGGTTTCATCGGTCCATGTATCCTGTTTTCCTGACCGGCGCGGTCTCGTGTCGAATATATCAGGAACCCCTATTTCTAGACGCTCCCTATGGTTTCCTTGAGCAAGGTGGTCATCGACCCCTCACGTACGATGATATAGAACGTATGCTCAGATGGTATGTGTTCAACTTTGAGTCCTATGAGCATCACGAACCCCTATACAGCCACCTAGCCGATTATTTTGTTCAACAGAGTCAAGATCGCGCGCAGCGTGAAACACCGCCGGACGTGTACCCCGAGGGAGCGATCCCTTATGAGCTTAGCAGAGACCATGCCAATACTCTCTATGCAGATATCTTGCAATGTGTATTTGCTTACATGCTCCTGTCTGATACCTGGAATGAAATCGTATTGTTTTAGCCAAAGGAACTATTTCCAGACGAGGTGATGGCCATGTGGCCTAGGAAAGTCACCGTTCTGCTCTTGGACAAGTTTTACCCGGAAGAGGTCTCGATGCCAGCCGATGCCAAAGCTTCACACAATACGGCCCTCCTCAAAACAACACTGGATCTGACAATGCCCAACGCCCCCTACTATCCATTTCTCGAGTCGATCCTATTCGAATTGTATTCATGCTCGGGCCAGCCCTCCCACTACCGCCTCGCTTTGCCTACACCCCGACCTGTACTCCAGATTTTCCAGTTCATTTTTCGAAAGTATCTCGGGCTGCAGTTTTCCGATGTCGCGTTCTTAGACCAGTGGACCACTCCACCCTACCGCCTGTTTCTACACGACGAAGATAGTGGCTCCATCTACTTTGAGGGAAAGGGGGTTTACTGGCCCGATGGGGCCCTGGACATTCTCGACATTCCGGATGGAAATGGTGATTATGAGCCTTATTTTCTCCCATTTGAGAGCTGAATTCTGTCGACCACCGGCCGAGTGGACTCCTGAACCTGGTCGTTGGTATCTCTCATGGAGCCCAACCATGGATGGACAACCTCAGCGCCTCCTTTTGCCCGATTTCAAGCATCACTACATTGCCGGTGATTGCCAGACCCATAGGAGTTATGAAGTAGGTTATTTACGACTAGCTCACGATCACCATTATTACCTACAATGCTAAACATCACTCTCGCCATGGTGCCCTCTCCTGTCATGAACATCATCAAGACTGCTGACTGAACTCCTCCGTGAACTCGCAGTAAGTGGTAGTATGTCTTCTTGGGGCAAGTGGAGGAGCGGTATTTGCGGTGCAGACGGCGCCGAGGACCCCGGCGGAGGCTTCTCCCAGCTACGTAGCACTACATCCCGTCCAACGTCAATTCCCCATCGCCAGAGAGATGCGTTATCGCCAGAGTCTGCGGGCAAGCTAGTCTGCCACCAGCCCAGGGCGGCGGGCTCTCCCCATTTCCGCACCTCTCTCAGGTCAGTCACCTGCGCCTGCCGCATCTGCCCGACAAGGTTACTGTTTGCTAGAAGAGAGAATCGAGCTGCGATAGAGCCTGGGGGCTTCGGTATGATGCCTTTGCTGGGGAACTGCTGGAAAATCAGGAGAATAGAGCAAATCACGGCCGCTAAAAGTGCCTCGATCACGTATGTTGCACGAGCATCCTGTCGCATGCGAGGCTGTGGATATGTCAGGGTCGCCGCTACGGTCTGGTTCCCTGTCGATAGGGTTGCATTGGCAGTGGCGGAGCGAAGCTCCGTGAGCAGCTGGGCTGCGTACTGGGTGTAAACATGCCGAGCCGAATCGGCCAGGCCCTCCGGGTCGAGCAGGTGAGACAGGTTCCCAACCCGGTTTTGAGCGTCTGACGCGAGTAGCTCGAACATGTTCTTGCTGCTTCCGCGGCTTGGCCAGAGGGAATCTCCTACTAGCTTTCCGTCGAGATTGTCATTGTCTTGTATGTATTGGTTTGCCTGTAGAAACGGAGGAGCGAAGTAGTAAGGCTTCAGTTTGGGGTAGGGTCTTTCATAGACGATCGAGCTGGTGTCGACGGACATAGGTCTCCAGGGGAGTCGTTCCATTCCTCCGCCGATCTCGACCTGGGTGGGCCTGGTGAAAGTGGTATTCACATGAACGACACTCAGATTGTTTGTGCAATATGTCCCTATGGTTCTTGGTAATGAGACGTTGAACGTGTCTGACTTTCCCCATGTGATCGTCTCGTTACTGATCGGGGTCATGTTGTGGAAGGACGAGAGCGAGCCCCCAAGAGATGAATAATCCACCAGGAAAATCCAATAAGGCACATCAACTGTCATCTGCGATAGTCCGTAGAAAGGATCTGCCCCAGTCATTCCAGTGCCGCCGACATAATACGGGATGGACGGGTAGTAGTCGTAAGTCTGCAGATAGGTCATCTGGTAGGTCGTGTTATAGACATGGCGACATTCGTCCGTTGCACAGTACCACCCAAATGTATAGTTCTTCGGGTGAGGTGTCGTGATTGCGTCGCTTCGTTTTATGGATATGTTGAAGTTATCGCTGGAGATGGTCTCGCACTGGATATCGATCGCAATGGCAGGGACGCGAGCTTCAATTGACCCCCCTGATAGGACACTGTTCTCTGGACGGTCCAAAATCGCGGTCATGTTGCTCAATACAAGGTTTCCAATGATGCCAGACCTCGATGGGAGATCGAATTGGGGTATGCTTTCCCACTCTGTGAACTGACATGCTGTTTTGACGCTATCAGTTGGGTATGGGTTGTTGAAAGTTTTTTCGAGGTTTGTGACGAGGCTGGCGTCCACGGTTATGTCCACCCATTCCGTAGCCTGTGTAGGAACTGGAGAGTAGAGGCCGGCAGCCACAAGCTTCAGTGCAGGAATGATAACCAGATACGCGGCCGATGCAAACAAGGCGATGCTGACTCTCCTCGATCCGAGCGCGGCGAAGCGGCCGATGAACGATAGGTCATCCGTGAATAGACTTTGCTGATTCGGCCTTTTCCGCATGACGTTGAACGGGGCTAATGACTGGGCAGCTGCGTCTACACCAGCACAGCAATATCCGAGGAGGACGAGAAGAGCCGACGTGACAAGGGTCAAAGCGGTTGATGAAGCCTGCGTGTCTCTGCAGATGCCATTCAATTTGTTTGACTGCCACAGCATTATTGCGAGAGCTATCATCACCGCTACGATTGCTAGCGGCAGAGCAATCTTGGATGGAAGACGTAGGGGGATTGGCCTCCAACCCTTGGACACATTGCTCCCTCTTGATGCCGATTCCATGTCCTGACCGCTTGATGCGGCCAGGTATTCCACTTGCCCAAGCTTCCGAGAATCGAGGGCTACTAGTTCGACGTTGTCTTGCTCCTGGATGGGAATCATCGTGACTCCATAGCCTCCATCTTCGTTCTTCTGAAGTCTAAACTGGGCATGCTGGAGCATTGTGTACATTGACCGCTCTGATGTTATGGCTTCTTTCGCCATTTGTGTTTCGGTACGCCTGTCTGAAGTAGAAAGGATGGCGGCGGCAGCTCCCAATGGACCTGGATCCTGGTTGAGGACAGTTCTTGGCCGGAGTGCGACCATAAAGACAACCGTAAAGATACCTATAACTGCTAACAGAGCTTCAAAGGCTCTTAGAGCGAACTCTCGTAGAAGAACTCTCGGCTCCGTGATGGTCACCGTTCCCGATAAAGGCCTTGACGTTTCTGTCCTCGCCAAAAAGCTGATCAGTTCCGCCCATATTCTGCTTGCCAAATCCGTTACTTTGGCTTGAAGCTGGTCAAGATTATTGGTGTCGTCTGCAGATGCGAGGTCCAGTATTTGGCTCATGAACACGTCTAATAACACACCGTCTGCTGAGCCTAAAAGGTTCGCAGCCGCAGCAGATATATTCCCGATATTCGCTATAGGCTTCGCAGTAGCATCAAATGGACCGCCGCGTGTGCCTTGTCCGAATCGGCTCTGCGTTGTAGTATCTAAAGGGTTCAACAAATAGACCGCGAGAGCTTCAGTAGAGGTCTTGATATCCAAGTTCTGCGGCTCGGATGTAGGCGAGAAGGCAGTGATCTCGTTGGTCGTTGCGTTGACCGAAAGGCTGATTTGCTGGGAAAGAAAGCGCGGCGAGCAGAGCAACCCCGTAACCACCAATTTGTCGGAGTAGTTCAGGATGTCGGGCACGACCCCTTCGCCGGAGAGAAAGCTCGCTGCTAGACGCACATCGTTGTCAGAACACTGGGTCACGTTCAGCCAAGCAGACCCTGGCATGGCCCTGGTACCAAAAACCATTTCGACTGGTCCCGGACATTCAGCTTTTTTGAGGTCATCTGGATTAGCCACGAAGATTTTGTAGTCCTCACCCGTCATATCATACCGAACCTGGTGGCAATCCAGGGACGCAGAAATCGAATTCACATCGGCAGTCAAGGTAGCATTCGGCAATGCGGATTCATTTTGAAATGTAAACTGGTCGAACGCATAGGGCCCTGTGGTCCATAGGGCGGGAGGGTTATTTCCTTGCTGCTCCGAGTAGACACGGGCATATGGTAAGGCGCCAGTGTAATTCCATGGAATATTGAGCGAGCCATCAGGCATTGCCAGAGGATGCTGATCAAAGTTGAAGCTGGATGCTTGCAAGAATGTGGCTGATACGTTTCTTGAGGCGAAGAGGTTGATGTATGTCAACGAGTTGGCAAAAGGCACCAAAGCTCCGCAGATGAACGCGACCATCAGTCCTGTCGACATCACCCAGTGCTTCCTCCGCAGCGCTGCAAACACGGATACGATTTCCAGGTCATTGACATAGTCGAGCAAGACAGAGTCCTTCCCAGTCGTCCATTTCCCCGTCATGTTAGACCATGGGGTCATCTTCTTCAAGTCGGCCACTATACCTTTGAATACATATCCGATCGCGATTACTCCGAGTGTTGGCATGTACCGGGCAAGATTGAAGGCATTTTCATCCTGTGGCGATAGGACATGGGTGCGCGTAGCATAGTCGAAGGCTTCCAGAGCCGCAATCATCCCGAAGCAGAAAATAGCAAGAAGAACGAGCGTAGGTGCTCTTAGCATTGGTGGAGTCCATTCTTTGAATTTTGGTTCAATTTCTCCGTAGACTCTCTTCCAACGAGTCCGAACATGTTTGTTGTTATTCTTGTCTTGTTCGTATTCTGATGACGCGGGGCTTTGCAGGGACAATGGCGACGACTGTTGAGTTTGGCTCGTCGGCCTCGCACTGTCGACATCCCATATTGCCATGTTAACTAAAGATTATTCCAATGCATTTGGATTCAAGAGGTATCTCTCTGCGTGGTGTTGGTTCGGAGGCTTTTTCTGAAGTAGGGCAGGAGTTTGAAGAAGTCTGACATGTGCCACGTCTGAGCTGCACAGCCCTGGCGCTAACGAAAGGCCCCAATCCTTCGGGGGTTTGGTGACACCTTAGCTTCTGTCAGACCCTCTGGCCAAGGCCCTCGCATCTCAGCCTTGCTCCAGGTCCACTGGCTTAAATATAGTCACCAATAATCCTCTGTAGGTAGGGTTAGACTTGGGGCTCAAGCCCAGTGAAATAAATCACACTTTCAAGGGCTCAAAAGATAACCAGTTGTCTGTACCGCAAATTAGTAACTGTCTTAATGAGGATCTTCAAAGCAACAAGGATTCCCACCGCCGACTTCAGCATGCTGGTACCAAAGCATGTCCACTACCCGATCGGGACGTAAAAATGGCCAAGAAACTCCGCCTTGTGTGAGCGGAGACTCGAAATTAAGGCGCAGCGCCATCTGGTTTATATTGATTAACTCATTGGCAAGGGGAGGATGGATGAAATGGATGTGTGTGTGTGTTGAGAGAAAGGTGGAAGATGAGCCGCGCGACATGCATCCCGATCCGGCTAGCACGTCCTCAACTCAATCGACCATACAATCTGTCCGACGCATTTGACCAGTCTCAGTGATGCAGGATGCCTCGAATGACTATACAATATTGTACTGATGTCGCGATATAACTTTGTCGGGTATCTCTGGCGTAGATCAGCCTGCGTGCACCATCTATATATAGGGTTGTTACTGACAGCATGTGAGTTCATCATTCAACTGTCCCATCTCAACACTCTTCTCATGATGTTCCTTAGTTTCGCATTGCTTCTGGCTCCGTTGGGCCCCGTGAGCGCATTGTCCCATGGCAATACAGATACCTTAGCGTCTAGTCCACTTAACTGGGCACCTTGCGACCTCAGCTTTCCTGAGGACGTCCAGAAGAACATAGCTGTTCCCATTGACTGCGCAACGCTTGAAGTGCCCCTCGACTATACCGACTCAGCCTCCAGCAAAACCATTATGCTCCAGCTGGTTAAGGTCAATGCGACTGAGGAGCCTGTCAAAGGCAGCGTTATCTTCAACCCAGGCGGACCTGGATCTTCAGGAGTGGAAGAAGTCGTGCAGAAAGGGCCGGCCTATCGCGAGTAAGTCGTCGTGATACGAACCATGAATTCTGCTGATAAAACAGTGTATTTGGTGGTCACTTCAACGTGATTGGGTTCGATGCCCGGTAAGCCTCCAAGCCCGTCTGACGAGCCGAGTGTTCTAAGATTATACGCAGTGGCACGGGAAAGACGATCCCGTATGTATGCGATGTACCAAGCGGTGCTGCCAACCCCGGAAGCCTCTTCCGTCGAGGCAACGCCACTTCGTTTCCACAAGGTGACCTCTGGGAAACACTCAAGTCCAAAGCATGGCACGATGGCGGTGTATTGGCCGACGCTTGTTATGAAAGCCAGAAGGACACCGGAAGTTTCGTGAACACAGCATTTGTGGCCCGGGATATGCTGAAAATCGTTGATGCTCTCAACGAAGATGGCCTCCTGCGTTTCTGGGGTCGATCCTACAGCACTGTTCTTGGACAGACATTCGCCGCCATGTTTCCCGACCGCGTTGGCCGCATGCTCCTCGACAGCAATTTACCCGCTGAAGACTACTACTCCGGTTATTGGTTGTCTGCTACACGTGGGACTGATGCTGCCCTCATGAATTTTTTTAATGAGTGTGTCAATGCTGGCCCTTCGATGTGTCCCCTTGCAAACTATTCAGGCTCGTCGACCAGCCCTCAAGACCTTATGGACGCGCTATCCGAAGTATTCCAGGAGCTCATCGATAACCCTATCACTCTCCCCGATAGCTACCCTGTATCATCCTGGTGGCAGCCTGGAGGCATGGACCTTTTACTGGAAGCCAAATTTGCCATATTCGCCAACCTTTATCGTCCAGATCAGTTTCCAGGCCTCATGGAGATCATCCAAGCAGCGCTGGCCCGCAATTACACGCTTTGGGAGACAGCAAGACCACCACCATCCACACCCAAATGGAATGAGGGCACCGACGCCTTACACGGGATTGCCTGTGTAGATGCCACGCTCCGCGCCAGTTTACCGGAAGATATGTACAGTCTACTGGAAGCTCAGACGGCACAAGGCTCCTTTGCCGACGCGTTCTCACCGGAGCTGTGGCCCTGCTCGCAATGGCGGTTTGATGCGGCCGAACGTTACGAGGGTGGTTTCAGGAATACCAACACAAGCTTTCCTATCTTATTCGTTAACGGGCTGTATGATCCTATTACACCACTGAGTACCGCGTGGGAAATATCTGCTGGCTTTACGGCAAGTAGGCTTGTGGTGCATGAGGGACACGGGGTAAGTGCTCACATTACTATCACAGAGATTGAAAGGTTTCCTAACCTGATTGTAGCATGGCTTCATGAACCATCCTTCATCTTGCACCATCCAGGCCGTTCGGGAGTACTTTGATAGCGGCAAGCTTCCGGAACATGGTACTCGGTGCAAGCCTGACAAGACGGCGGTTGAGTATTTGTCGGAGCTGATCGGACAGGCAGGAAACGGAACGGTGAAAAGGAGAGCATCGGAATAGAATGGGTCGATTTATTCTCGTAACTAGATTAATGGAGGGGTGTTGCACAGTATTTATCGATTGTAACGTCTACTATTCCTGTATGTCCAACTGGATGGATCTAGGGCAGCCTTCCACACGTGATCGGGGGGCAAAAGGAAATCCCCCGCATATCAGATCGCCATCTTGAGTCTGTTCCCTCTCAACCACGGCTCCGACAGCTTGTTTTTCCTCGGAAGACAGATCTCAGTCCCAAGCTCACATCGACCTAACGGAGCCTCGACAATGTTACGCACCCGACGGACAAACACCCAAACGCTGGAGGATACCTCCAACGCCCCCGCAACCTTCAACGATGGTCTCCCGTTACCCAAGCTGATCGCATTCGACCTGGACTACACTCTCTGGCCCTTTTGGGTAGACACGCATGTCAGCGCTCCCGTCAAGCCGCGCGATAACAACACCCGCTGCACCGACAGGTAACTCACACCCACTTCTACTAACCCCATACACTCACTCACACCTTCATACTGCAGATGGAACGAGTCCTTCGCCTTCTACCCAGCCGTGCACTCCATCATTCTCGCCTGTAAATCGCGTTCGATTCCCCTCGCCCTCGCCTCGCGAACGCACGCCCCGGATCTGGCGCGCGACATGCTGAAGGGCCTCCACATCATCCCTACCTTCTCGGACAAACCAGCGACAAATACGAAGTCCACCCGTGCCCTGGACTACTTCGATTATATCCAGATCTTCCCTGGCACGAAGACGCAGCATTTTGCCCGCATCCAGCAGGCCAGTAGCATCCGATACGAAGACATGCTGTTTTTCGATGACGAGGCGCGCAATCGCAACGTGGAGACTGAGTTGGGCGTTACATTCTGTCTGGTCAGAGATGGGATGACCCGGGATGAGGTCGATCGAGGTGTGTGGGCGTGGCGGAAGAGAAATGGCATCAAGCCTCCACGGCCGATAGAGGAGGAAAAGAACTGATAGACGGGAGATGGCTGTTAGATGATTATGATTTAGATACCCCTTGATGGTGCCAACCCCTTTATATAACGTATAGAAACAAATACAATTAGACGTCTGGTCTGTTCATTGCTGGTTGTAGGGTGGTCGTGTCCAGCCCAATAGACCGCTAGGCGGAGAGCGGCGACTCCAAATCCAACTCCGACTCCGCATCAACATCACCCTCTACACAACTTTCCACACAGCAACAACCCGCATTGCACCCCAGCTCGAACAAAATGGATCCCAGACAGAGCCAACACCTCAAACCCCCGCCCACGCACTACTCCCGCTCCGCCTCCTCCTCGCAATCCACCTCCCCATCGCCGTCGCCCACCCCGCGCGCCCCGGTCACCGCACACCCAACCGCCACAATCGCCGACACAACCATCTTCCACGGCACGCATCCCATCTCCATCGGCGCGGGCACAGTCATCCACCCGCGCGCCCGCATCTACTCCTACGAAGGGCCTGTGATCATCGGCGACGACTGCATCATCAGCGAAAAGGCCACAATCGGCGCCGCGCCCACGCCCACGTCCACATCCGCCTCGCTGCGGTCCGCGTCCCATCCCGCGACAGACGGCCTCCCCATCCGGCTCTCTGCGGGCGTGAGCGTGGCACCGTCCACGACGATCCTCCCCGGCGCGCATCTCCATTCCGCCGTGTGCGTCGAGGCCCTGGCCACCATCCACCGCCGCGTGTCGATCGGCGCGCACTCGAAGATCTGCGCCGGGTGTGAGATCGCCGAGAACACGGCTATCAGGGAGTGGATGGTTGTTTGGGGGGTGCCTGGGGTTATCAATGGGCTGGGACAGAGACGCCGGGTCCGCGCGAAGAAGGTCATGACTTCGCCGACGGCTACGGCGCAGGGCCTGCAGTCGCTTGAGGGGAGGGTGGTGGAGGAGGCGCGGTTGATGGCCTTGCGCAAGGAGCGGGAGGCTTTGGCGCGGTTGGTGGTTCCTGCTGGGGGCGCGAAGAGGAGATGATTCTTTTGAGCTTGTGTTTCGCTTAGTTTGTTACGGTTGAATGCGTGGAGTTTGGAGCCGATTAGATTGACTTGCTGTTTTATACCCAGTGTGTATATGTTTGATTGAGTGGAAACCATTAATTGGCACGGAATGTAGTGCTATTCTACAGAACCCAATTGGATCTTGGTAAAAATGAAAAGACAAACATGATTCGCATAGACAAAGGGAATGAACAGGTAGATTTTTCTTTCCAGGCAGTCTGTGCACCGGATGTCATAAACACTGCAAGAATCCTTCAATGGAACATAATATTCAGATATAAAATGCAAAATGCAACAGAAACGAAAACCACCATGCAATCAAAGACGTAGATCTTCACGAGCCCCGAGTGTGGCCTCCACCTCTAATCCTCTTTCCACCAGCGTTGCCCTCATTGCCGTCGCCCCCATCTTCACGGGCACGTTTGTTGCCATGAGGAACGAATTGGCGAGCTTGTGCGTTCAGATTGCGGCCACCACCAGGGCTGTTCTGTTGTCCCTGCCCTTGGGGTACGTTCGTTTGAACATTCATGTTACCGCCTCGACCAGGGCCCCCATGGCCCCCGCGGCCGCCACGGCTCTTCGGGAGACCCGATCCCCGTTGGCTTTGGCCTTGCTGTTGTGCTTGGCCTTGTCCTTGCTGCTGTTGCTGGCCCTGTTGGCCACGAGCTGCCTGACGACCGCCTTTGGCAACAGGAAGACCGGACTGCAAGGCTTTAAGGACGCCCGTGTTGGAGCCTGCAGGGGGCTTGTTGGGAAGGGACGCTGGGGCTTGTTTGTTCTGATCCCCCGTCGATGAACTGGCATTCTCCGCCGGAGCCGTTGTCGGAGCCTCGGCGGGAGCTTGCTGCTGTGGCTGCTGTTCTCCCTGGGGTTGAGACTGAGCTTGAGGTTGCGCCGGCGCAGCAACGGTCGATGGCGTCTCCGCTGTTGTTGGAGCCACTGGTTGTTGTTGTTGCTGCTCCTGTTGAGCTTGTTGTTGTGGTTGAGCGGCAGCTCCATTAGGAGGCGCTGGAGCTGGTGACGGAGAAGGAGCTGCAGGTGCTGATTGAGCTGCATCCAGTGCAGGAGACCCCACCTGAGTAGGCTTGGGCGCCTGGGGAGGAGCCTTCGTGGTTTTTACTACCTCCCACACTTCAACAACAGGCTTCTGAGGAGTTTCAGTAGCGGCTTTCTGCACGACTTCGAGCTTAGCTTGCGAAGTCCGACCCCGAGATTCGAGCATGCTGATCTTGACTGCCGTCTTTTTCTCTGATAATGTAATTGCAGACTTGACCTTTTCTTCAACACCTTCCTCGCACTTCTTGAGCGCCTCCCGTTCCTGAGCGAGTTTTTGCTCATATTCTTTCGTAAGCTCCCCCTTCTCCGCGGTGACCTTACTCCGGATGTTGTTGCGAAGAATATTCCGAATGACGTCGTTCGTCTTGACAAGCTCTCTGACTTGAGTTTCAGAAAGCTCGGGCAGCTCCACCATTCCTCCCTGCACGGGAGTGGCAGGAGGTTGATCAGGCCTAGGGCCAGGCGTTCCAGGCGTCTGAGGGACGCCCTGTTGGCCAGCCTTCAAGCGTTCGATTTCTTGTTGATGGGAGGTCTTCGCCTGGCTCATCTCGGCATTGAAAGATTGCTTCAGCTCCTCCACGCGCTCACTTATCTTGGTCGCGAGCTCGGCATCCTTGGCTTCAAGGGCGGCATCCTTCTCGGCCAAGGCTGCTTCAAGACGCTGCACCTTGCCCTCGAGAGCCTGGATCTTTTCGTCGTCTGCTGGGGCAGTCACCTGGGTGTTGGGTGCAGGGAACTGCGATGCAGGAGTCGAGTTGACCGCAGACGAGACAGCTGCTTCTTCAGTAGTAGAAGATACCGGGTTTTCTGCCACCTTAGCCTTAAGCTGGTCCAATTCTGCCTTGGTTGTCTTCAGTTCCTCCTGTATTACATCCTTCTCCTGGGCCATAGCAGTCAACTCGGCCTGCTTGTCCTTGATGCGGCCAGTGAGCTCCTTTGAGCGGGCCTTGAATTGTTCCGTAAGTCTGGCGCGCAGTTCCGCCAGTCTCTCTTGGAACGCCGCAGCTTCCGTTTGCAACGTGTCGCGGGCCGACACAGCTTCATCCCGCTCCTTCTCCAACGTTTCAAGCTTCTCCTTTAGTCCTTCCATCTCTGCCGGATCGACACGGTCATACTTCTGAAGAATATCCTGAGTGCGCTTCTGCCAGAAGTCACGGTCCTTTTGCAAGATCTGGATCTCGCCGTCCTTCGTTTCCACCACGTTCTCAAGTTCTCTGATGCGAGTTTCCAAAGGCTCGATTTGCTTTTCAAGCTCTTCCACACGAGCAGACTTCTCTGTAAGAGCGGTTTCAGCTTGTTTGACTTGGTTGCGCAAAGTGACGCTGCTCTCTCGGAACACATTCAGTTCGTTCAGCGTCTCCATCAACTTGTTGTGGCTCAGCGCAGTGTGCTCGCTGTCGGCAGCAGCACGACGTTGCTCTTCGAGCTTGAGACGAGTTTCATCAAGCTGACTCTGAGTGTACTCGAGTTGCTGGCGAAGACGCTTGCTCTCTTGTGTAGAAAGATGGTATTGAACATCCACAATCTCCTTCTCACGGCGCAGGAATTTGATAACCTCCTGGAGGTTTTCGAGGTTAGGGGCTGTTGATTCCTCGTCTTCGTTCTCGGGAATGCTGGCGCGATCGCGCTGCAGCGCAGAAATTTGGTTGGTGATGTTCTCAAGCTGGGTGTGGAGCAAGGAGTTCTGGTGAAGCACTTCCTCGCGGCGCTTCTGCAGGTCGGAGATCTCAGTCTCGTATCGTTCCTTGAGTTCCTTCCAACTCTCCTCCTTTTTGGAGAGATCGCTCTTGGATGTCTCGGTTTGGGCACGCAGCTCAACAATTTCGAGTTTCAACTGGTTGGCCTCGTTGCGAACATTTTGCAGATTCTGTGCAGCTTCCGCGTGCTTCAACAGTTCGCTCTCGTAATTCTGCTGTGCGTTCTGCGCGATCTCTGCCTGCGCCTTCAGATCATCTTGGTGGAATTGTGCCGCAGCAACATGTCGCTCATTGTCATCCTTCAGTCGTTTGATTTCTGCCTCCAACTCGGACTTCTGCTCTTCAAGGCGGCGAGATGCCTCGCTTTGTTCGTCACGCATTCTGCTGAGCTCATTGTTCGTTGATGAGAGCTCAGAAGAAATCTCTTCGATACGCTTCTCGAGGTCCTGGATCCTCTTATCCTTTTCTTCGATCAAGCGCTCTGTGTCTTCCCGGTACAGATCGTGTGTCTCAGTAGCCGATTGCAGGCGTTCCTCTGCGTCCTGGCTGATAGACTTGTAGTCCTCAACCTGCTCCTTGGCATGCTCAAGCTCGCCCTTGGCTAGGTCCAGGTCACGTTTCAACTCGGCGACCTGGATTCCTAGTTCTTGTTCACGGGTCAAGCCGGTCTCTTGAGATCCCTCTTCAGTAGTTGCAGGAATCTCAGCCGGAGCAGCAGAGACACTGGGTCTGGACTGGACAACCTGAAGGCGCTCCTCCGCACTCCGGAGTTCAACAGTGAGTTCGTCCACTCTGGTCTGCAGATGGTCGCGTGTGGTCTTCGCAGCCACCAGCTCTTCTCTCACTGCGCCCAAGCTGGTTACCAAATCATCAATCCGCTTCTGACTCTGCTCGTGTTCATATTCTCTGCGGAGAGAAGCTTTCTTAGACTCTTCGACCTCATCGTTCAGCTTGCGTCTCGTAGACTGCAGCTCCGACTCGAGAGATTCGACACTAGTCTGTAGTCGGCGCTTCGTCTCGGAGTCTGTGTGTTCGCGCTCGTTCAAGATCGTCTGCAGGTTGGCGTTAAGGGAGTCAAGGCGGCTTCTCTCATTTCTCAAGGCAGTGACATCGTCGTTCAATCGCTTCTCAATACTCTTCCAGAGATCCTTCTCCGCCTTCAAGTTTGCATTTTCACGCTGGAGGCTTTCAATGAGAATCTTGGATTCCACCAGATCCTGAGCTACTTGCTGTGTCTTCAGATCCTGTCTCGTAGCATTTTCCATGATAGAGTTGAATCGCTTCTGAAGGTCACCATGGTCGTTCTTCAGGAGGTTGTAGTTGCCCTGGAGCAGTTCGGCTCGCTGCGTGGCAGCTGCAAGCTGGCTGCTAGAGCGGCTAATTTCACTCATCAACTCGCTGTTCTTACGCGAGAGTTCATTGACTTGTTGCTTAAGCGCTGAGTGGTCTGTTGCGGATTCCTCGCGGAAACTGTCAAAGTGGGCTTGCACTTTGCGCAGCAACTCAGCGTAGTCAGGAGTGTCTCCGCGCTCATCGGTAGCGGCAGGTGGAGCTGCACCCAACGGGAGCGACTGGGAGAATGCAGAAGAATCCCCAATTGTTTGGCGTCGGCGAGTTAACATGCTCCGGAAAGTGTCGCGCTCCTTAACATAGCTCTTCGTCTGGGCAACCAAGTTGGCGATTTCGTCACGATACGTCTGCACGCGAATCCGCAATTCCTTGAGTTCCTCCTGCTCCTGCTGCCGTACGGCATCCTTCTCACGGGCCTCGGCACCCTCCATCTTGTCGCCAAGTTCTCTCAGCATGCGACGGAGAGTGATGTTTTGTTCCTGAAGCTCATGGAGATCCTTGAAAGCCATGAGATTCTGGCTGATGAATCGTCCGGTCGGAGTGAGATCCGCAGCCGACTCATCAATCTCCTTCCGAGCAATCTTTTCCAACTCTTCCCGGTCGTAGTTCTCTTCGCCTTCCTTCAAGACTGCAACTTCCAATACCAATACCTTGATCTGGGCGCTCAAATCACGTAGTTGCTGCCGAAGGATATCTCCTTCACGAACCAATCCCTCCACCTGGCCCTGCCACTTCCTGGCTTCCTTTGTTGCCTCGTCCCTTTCTTTTCCGGCGGTCTCCAGGATGTTGGACATCTCTACCACTGCGTTCTCAAGCCGTGCGTGATCCGCCCGTAGCTCATCTATCTCAGGCTTGCTGGCCTCCAAATCTTGGACCATCTCGTCCAAGCAGGTGCGGAGTTCTTGGCTGGTCTTCTGCTCTGCGGCTAACATGGTCCGCATCTTATCATACTCCGTATACATCTGCGTAATAGTAAGACCACCCTTACCACGAGATGCCCTGGGAGAGAAGGTTCCAGCAGGGGTTCCGGCACGGACGGGAGTACTGGGACCCCCGTTCAAGCCTGGGCTCATAGGTCGTGCAGATCCTTCGGATTCGAGTTGGCTGATCGTGTGCTCGAGCTCAGCGACGCGTCGCTCCGCAGATTCTTTATCGGAATGTTCTGTTTCGATTTCCACTCGAAGTCTTGAGATTTCCTCCGCAGCATCGTCCCTCGCTTTCTCCAACGCCAATTGGCATTCCTGGACGCGCTTCTTGGCGGTCTCGGCGGCGTTGCCTTGAAGTTCGGCCAGTCTGTTCGCACTGTCAAGCTCATTTCTGAACGACTCGGCCGTTTGGATGGCCTCCTCTTTGAGTTGTTGAATAGACGTCAACGAGTCTTCGTAGCGCTTCTCGAGATCAGCCAAGTGGCTCTTCAGGCCGTTTTCACTGCGTTTCAGGGATTCAATTGTTGCATGCGCCTCTTCATTCTCGCGCTGAAGCTCCGAGATCCGCGCGCTCTTCTCCTTGCGGAACTGAAGATACTCGGTAGACTTGGTTTTCAACTCCGTCTCAAACCACTCATTGTTCTTCTTCGTGAGTTCCAGGTCCCGCTCCAGGTTTTGTTCGCGGAACCGGGCACTTGCAGATTCCGCATTGGACGCCTGAAGTTTCTGTTCTGCAATGGACAATTCCCGTCTCAAATCGATGGTTTTCTTGTGTTGTGTCGACAGTTCCTCCGCCAGCTTATCGTAGGCGGCAGACTTCGATTCCAGAAGCGCCAGTGTATCCCTGTTGGAGGCTTCAAGGGAAGCGATACGGGATTTCAAAGAGGTAAACTCGGATTCGTTGGAGGTGGAGGACGACTTGAGCGTCGCGATTTCGGATTCTAGCTTCGACCGGGCATTCTCTGTAGGATGACGCGTAAGTACCTACTCCAGGTGTGGTTGGACATAATACAAACCTGATTCGTGGAGCTTCTTCCGGGTTTCTTCCATCTCAGCATGGCCCTTTTCGACCGAACTCTTCAGGACTTTGATCTTTGAGTCACTACTTCGGACAGCATTTTCGAGCTCCACCTCAACCCGAAGTTTGTCTGACTTCAGATCATCAAACTCTCGCGCCTTCTTGGTGATCGCCTCGAGCAGCTGATTGACTAATTCGACCGTCGGAGCTTGGGTGAGAGTGGAGAGCGAAGACTCCGCGATGGAGTAATGCGACGCGAGGTAGGGGAGCTCAATTGTCGTGGCAGCCATGATGGCTATCAAGAAGCTGCCACAAGCAGCCAATTATCGAAGAAAGAATAAATCTGATGAGAAAGCGGGCGTTGCGTATGGGAACGACAAAGGATGTTGTTCGGGGAGATAGCTCCCAGTGTAAGTAGGCGACGAGGTTCGCCGCGCGTAATATACACTCCTTATAACCTGTGCATCCGACGCTGTGAGGAGGAATATAACATGGCGGGATGAGAGAAGAAGGAAAGAAAGGTGTAGGCGACAGAGGCAAGGTGAAGACAAAACCTCGTCGAGCGAAGTATGGATGGGTGAATGAACGAGCGGCTTCAAAGGATGGATGCGCTCTCTGGGATTGGGCTGCTCACCCAACGCGGTTTAGCGCTGTATTAAATCACGTGATACATAGCTGCCTTAGGCCACGGCGACTCGAGTCGATCACGGAACCACATCGTGAGCGATTCCAACTCCGCCTCATCTTTGTATCCAGGCTGTCGACGGCTTTGTTCTGTCGCATCGCCCCTTCTGAGTGCTTTGTCTATTACCTGTTGATCTCTTCCTTTGTTTTCTAACCTTCGTATGAGTCTTCCCGGCCTCACTTCGAGCTCCCTCTGGCTCTGGTGAGCGCATCTCGCCTCATTTGACTAACCTATCCTCACCTTCTCCTCCCCTCCACGCCATCTGCTCCGATTTGCACGGTCGTCTGCGCGACATATTCGCCCATCATGTCGCATCTCCAGCAACAGTTGAAGAGCTTCAACGCGGGCGTCGTTGACTATGCGAATCGAATGCCCCAGCAGCGTCGGTTCGTACACAACGCAAATACGGCGACCACCTCCGCCACCAGCTCGCAAGTGCCATCGTCTACGTCTACCCCGACTCCCGGCAGTGAGGTCAAGCGGAAACGCCACGATGCGGATATCGTGTACTCGCAGCCGGCCAACACCGGTACCGGCAAGGATATCATGACCCAGGTCATCTTCGCGATCGAACATATGAAGTCGAAGGGTGTCCCGCTGAAGTTCTCCGACATCGTCTCGTATTTGTCGCTTCAGCACCGCGCCAATGATCAGGGCTATGTGCAAGCGTTGCGGAGCATCCTCCAGATGCACGAGAAGGTCCAGTACGACCCCAGCGGCGCCAACGGCGAAGGAACCTTCGCCTTCCGCCCACCGCATAACATCCGCACGGCCGAACAACTGCTCCAGAAACTGCAGGCGCAGTCGACGGGCGCCGGGATGAGCGTGCGCGAGCTGCGTGAAGGCTGGCCCAACGTCGAGGAGACAATCAACCGATTGGAGAAGGAAGGGAAGCTTCTAGTCACCCGGAACAAGAAGGACGACCATGCCAAGATGGTTTGGGCCAACGACCCGTCACTCAACCAGCACTTCGACGAGGAGTTCCGCCAAATCTGGGAGAAGATCAAGGTCCCTGATCCGCAGGCTGTCAAGGAAGAGCTGGAGAAGGCGGGTATCACCCCCACCAACAAGAACAAGGTTGTCAAGGCGCGTCCCAAGGTCGAGCAGAAGAAGGTCAAGAAACCTCGTCGCAGCGGGAAGACGACTAATACTCATATGATGGGCATTTTGAGGGACTACTCTCATCTAAAACGCTAGGACGGGTGACCTCCGTTCCCTTGTTGCTGGCATGATGCGCAGTTCTGTCTTCAGATTGACTACGCGGTTTGGAACTGGATTCTAACGTCTGCCGGCGGTTTCCCTGAAATTTGCATCAATGGCGTTCGGTGGTTATACAGGGATTGCTCTTTGGTTTCCTGTCTGAGGTCTGCTTGCATGCTTTGCCGCATTGTAAAATATATATCAAAAGATAGATACCCAATACACCAACTGTAGGACATGCGGAATACACAGGAAGATAGTATTGAAATCGCTAACCTATGAGTTTCTTTCTGATTGTGATCTCGAATCCACCAGATATATCTCTACCTAAAATCTTGAGGCATAAATTCGCGCAAAATATAGACCATGAATACAAAATATGAACAGATGGTAAAAAAACCAAAAGCAAGACACATGCAATCCAAAACAATTCCTCAATGCTTCCCATTCGTAACCGGAGCCGGACCCTCCGTCTTCTCCAAATACTCCACCAAATCCTCAATCGTGCACACCTTGATACCCCATTTCTTCCCGAACCGCAGACACGCATCCCGGCGCATCATACCATTATCGCCGCGGATCTCCGGCACGCCCTCGACGATCTCGCCATCCTCCACCAGCTCGGCAATGACACCCGCCGGCGCCTTCCCGGCCAACCGACAGAACTCCACGGCGGCCTCGGTGTGTCCCTTGCGTTCGCGCACGCCGCCGCTGCGCGCCTGAAGCGGGATGATATGGCCCGGTCGTCGGAAGTCCTCGGGGCGAGCGGTGGGGGATGCGAGCGTTCGGCAGGCCAGACTGCGGTCTTGCGCGGAGATGCCCGTCGTCACGGACGGGTCGCTGGAGTCGATTGAGACGGTGTAGGCGGTGCCCTTGGGGTCGGTGTTCTCGAGGACCATCTGCGGAAGCTGCAGACGGGTGGCGATTTCGGGGGTGATGGGGGCGCAGATCAGGCCGCTGCAGAATTGTTGGTGGTTAGGACCGGGTTCTCTGGATTGGGGGGGGATGTGCATGGGCGAGTGTACGCACCTTGTGTAGCGGACCAGAAAGGCCATCTGGGCGGCGGTGATGGACTCGGCGGCAATGATGAGGTCGCCTTCATTTTCGCGGTCCTGCGAGTCTAGCACGATGATGAATTCGCCCTTCTCTTGTTGAGCGAGCGCCGTTAGCATGGGGTGTTGGTGCGCTCGGAATTAGGCTCGGAATATTCGCTCGTCGTGCGGAGATAACGTGACAATCTCGGACGACGCAGAGAATGCAAGCGGATGCGACTTACTGAACGCTTCTATTGTGTCCTCAATGGAGTCGAATTGGGAGATCGTGGTGGAAGGCATTGTGAGTGAGGAACGCACAGCGGTGCGAAAATTGCCCCTCGTGCGTGCGGGGCAGAATGGGATGGGTAGTCGGTCGTTAAACTGGGAAATATGCGCTGGATGACGAAAGGAAAGGACCGGAGAGAAATTGGAATATCAAGGAGACGCTCTTGAATGAAAGTATTGAGAGAGGAGTCCTTGATTTGTCGTGAGTCACGAACGCAATATCTGAAACTCGGTCGGTCCGTCCGCGGGGAAGATCGGAGGTGGCGTTGCAGTTCCGGGGTATTGGGTGCCTCGAACAAGAGTATTGATGGAAGCCGACGCAGTCAATGATACAATTGAACCTTGGTATTGGAGTTTGCGATATAAAGGGCCCGAAAAGGAAAACGTGAAGAAGTTGGGGGGAGGTCTGGAGAAGGAGAAGACAGAAAGAAATGGAAGGGCGCTCACTAATGGTCACTAATGGTTTGTCAGAAGCCAGTCATGCGTCGGCCGCGGTTGATGCTGCGGGAGACGCCGAGGCCTGCCGATGTTTGCGGGCCGAGAGAGACGATACCTATAGATCGGTTTCTTCAGGAAGAGATCCAGGACGAGAGAGAGGCCTATGGGTTACTGTAGGCTAGCGGACGGAATCATCAAATACATTCACAACTTATCGGCAGTTCGCCCCGACCCAGACGCAGGGGTGTATACAAGACAAAAGGCTTATCCATGACGGGTCGGCTCTCCAAAAACATTGTTCTCACACAGTTTTCAGTGCTCAGTCTCCCTGATTTGCGTCCATCGTGTATGTAGGTACGTAGGACTGGCCAGATCCAATGGCGCCGCCACATGTACTGAACAGGTGCCACCAACGCCCCAGTTAGAAGCCGGTCTGGATTTCAGGTCGAATCTTCACAGAGACTCCGACGTGTAGAAATAAGATTAAAGTATATCATGCAAAGGTTCAAACAATCGAAACGCTATCTAGCTCTCTCGAGTGTCCCTTGGCCACAATATGACAATATGTACCTAAACCACGTTCATTCGCTGGATACATCCCCAAGACGCCCTCACAAACCCAAATTGCCCATGCGGCGCACCTCGTCGGCCTGTCGGGCGAGCTCCCTCCTCATCATCCAGGTATATTCTCGGTCCCGTCGCTGCATGTCGCGGTTGGCTCGTCGCCTCTCTTGGCGTGTGGCCTCATCCATGTCCTCATCGATAGACATAGTGTCGTCATCATCTTCATGATCCTCCACGTTTGTGGAATGAGCAAACCTGAGGCGTCCGACGCGCTCACCCGTCCAGATGAGCAGCTCGTCTCCTGTGAGGTTCCCACCGGTAGGGAGGATCTTGCGAGCCACTTCATCGTTTTCACGGGATGGCCTGTTCCAAAGAGAATGCCCGTCATCGTTGTGGTCGTTGTCTGACCCGTAAGATTCTCTTCTATGTTTCGGACGTGGTTTGTGCGTGTTCAGATTGAACCGACGGACTTCAGATCGCCCATCTCGTTCCACCCACTTGATGTTGCCATCGGCATCCGAATAGACCAGTCGGGTACCGTGTGACTCGACAGACAGTACCTTCGACCTGGCGGCGCTCTGCCGATTCTGATACACCGTCGACAGACTAGATGACCAATCCGATGGCTCGTTTTGGCTAGCACCGGAAGCCGTAAGCTTGTATATCTCGAGCGAGCCACGGCCTTTATACTCGCCGCAGGCCACCACCCGGTGCGACTCCGGCCAGGACGAGCTCGAAAATACCGGGAATCGCGGGGCTGGCGCTGCAGCAAGCCCGCAGAGTCGCCCACCAGAATGAATTGTGCTTTGTAATCGAGGGAAGAATCTCCGGTCATACTGCAATATGCTCGGGAAGCGGCCAGCGAGGAAAATCGCGTTGACATGCGGGGCGGGTGGGTGTAGGAGTGAAAGAGGCCCGGGCTGGAATAACGGTGCATAGTTGTCGTAGTGCTCCGAAGGACCAGGGCTTCGTATTCGGTGCGGGGGTTGCCCGTTGGGCTGTAGTTGTAGGAGCGGGGAGTCTGGTGGTGCGTACAGTTGTGACTCGGGAACGAGACTAACTGTCGGCTTTTCACAGCGCAAGTTGATGGCTGCCTCCTCTTCTACTGCAGTCATCCTAGCATCGTAGATGTGGAGACTTAGGGTCGTAGCCAGCGTCAATGGCACGGAGTAGTCTGTCTCTTGGGACAGCGCAAATATGGACCATGGATAGCGTTGCTGTGAGATGACCCGAAGTGTTTCCAGATCGACTTCGTTGAGAATGTTTCCCACAGCTAGATATGCTCTCCGACGCATCGAGTCCACGCTCACACATTCCCCCAGGTTGATGAACTCTAGCTGGGTCTTCGACGCAGCGTTGGTCCTCCTCCGGGACATATCGGTCATCAGGATTCCCGGTTCACTGGTCCCGAGAACTTTGCCTTTGGTCGTTTGCGACCCAATAGAATGGGAATGGTTGATATCCCAAATGCAGACACTCCCGTCGTCCAGTGGTGCAATCACCTTGTTTTCTCTGGAGGAGCTCCAATCTCTCAGCAACCCAAGGCCTTTGACTTCGCGATTGTGTCTCTTCTTGCTCTGAGGGTCTGGTGTGAACGGTTGTTGCAGCCAGCTGAAGGAAATCGGGGCGCTTCTCGCAATATATTCGGAATACCAATCGACTTCCTCCCCTTCATAAGATGGATCCCACGCAGCGGCTGCGCGGGACCGTTCCCCAAAAGACGAGTTGAGCGCCGCCTGTGCATTTCGCAGACGTTCCGCTTGTGGTTGGATCAGAGAGCGTAGAGACGTCGGTCCCAGAGAACTAAGAGACGCAGCCGAGTTGGTAACCAGACTCCCGGAGGTCGAGATGGCCGGACGCAGTCTCTCGGCCGCGATCCATGATTCCTCGTAGCAGTGCAATCTCCACAGAGTATTGTCCCGGGTGAGACTAAAGAATCGCTTCGAGACGGACTGCAGCTGGACCTTTTCATGAGGGCTGAGATCTGCAGTTCCAAAGGGAAGTCAGCTTCTCTGCGTACGGTGGAGTGCGGGGTATGTTCTGGAAAGGGACGGAAATGAGGGGGTGGGCGAGACCGCCTACAGTCAATGATTTTGGAAAGAATCTCTACGGGGAGTTTGTCCATGAGTGAAGCGGTGCGGGCGGATGAGGCAGCATGAAGGGCGGATGAGGTCTGGCTGAGAATAATTTTAAAGAAAGACAGGGAGGATAAGGAGGATTGATCGTCGGGATCCAGACTCCATTTTCATCCCCGCGATCAGCACCAGTTCGCTTGGGAGAGAATGCCCGGGTGAACCAGGCTGACGGTAGACATGGAGAGAACGTTCTAGAACTTGGATGTGGTTCTCGTATTAAGGGTGTCTTATGGAGACATTTCGGTATAATTCCAAGTTGGGATGAAGTTCCTCGTGGATGACCTGCGTGTATGTGGCAATCCATGCTCTGGGATATATGACTAAGAACGTGCACAGAGATACACAAAACTGTCCGACCCTGGGTCCAAACAGCCCGCAGCTGAGTTTATTTATACCTCGCAGTTCTACGCTTTTATTATTGTCATACCTTAATAATATATCTTTCCTTCATATGATTGAATAGATATTCAAGTCAGGTCAGTCAAAAGAGACATGAATCCCTATATTCGTCTATTAATACCTGTGGAGGCGATATATATATACACCATGCGATGTGGCAGAGGGTGATTGAAAGTGAACATCGCCCCTAGATATTCAAGATATTCAGTCAAAAACAAATGGGATACTATCCGCAGACCGCCGAGGGCTACGGAGTAACTACCTCCCAGATAGAATCTTGATCGTCACCGTGCATTTGGCAATCCCAGGAGACAGAACATGGTGTTCGTCTCGCAATCTTCGATCTTCATCAAAGTGAACCTGACCAAGCTGCCCCACAACGCGGACTCCCTAACTAGGCGCTGCAAAAAAAAACAACATGAAGCCAATCACTGCCCTATTTCGACATGTACTGGAGCACGTATGTCCCGAAGACGAAATGATAGGCATGAACTGCGCGAACCCCTTTAGTAGATGCAGATAGCGTGAGATGGGTGGGAAAATAAATAAGTGGTTGCCCTCTGCCAGCTTTCAAACCTTCTGCATCCTTCAACAATGGCCGCATCCGAGGATACTCCAAAAATCACGCCATCGCAGATAGTCCTCTGTTTCGATGGGACAGGGAATACGTTTCGTGCAGATGGCACGGAGACAAACGTTCTACGAATCTGTCGGATGGTAGCGCGGTCGGACCACCAACGTGAGATTCCCGTGTTTATATGCTGGAGCCGGCTAACATGATGTAGTGGTTTACTATCAACGTACGACTTGAAGCCCTGATTACTACAACAGCCCAAGACTAACGCGTGCAGCGGGAATCGGGACTGAAATCACCGCCGGCTCGCTGGCAGCCACGACACTGAAGAAAAGCAGTCGGCTCGGTAAGAGCAAGACGCTGAGCCAGGCCCTGGGAAAGTCGTTCGACAAGCATGTTCTCGGCGGATACAGGTTCCTCATGCGCCACTGCCGGTCTGATAGTCACATCTACATCTTCGGGTTCTCCCGCGGCGCCTATACGGCGCGGTTCCTCGCGGAGATGCTGGACTACACCGGTCTGCTCGGTCCGGACAACGAGGAGATGATCCCGTTTATTTGGGAGGCCTTTTCGAGGTGGAAGCTAGCCCGTTTCAACAACACGTCCGAGAAGAGACGCGCATTCGACTTTATGCGACAGTGCCGGGAGACGTTGTGTCGTCCGGTGCAGCAGGTGAAGTTCTTGGGCTTGTTTGACACCGTCAACAGCGTCGCGGATTTCGAGATCAACAATATTATCACCTCCACCGCGCAGGTAACCCGACATGCAGTCAGCATTGACGAACGTAGGGTCAAGTTCCAGCCCGTTCTACTGGGAGAGAACCTGAAAAATCGGGGAAAAGGCAAGAAACCGTATGAGCACACGACGCTGACGGAGAAGCAGAAGGAGGAGGCCAGCGTTTTGCCAGGAGAGTGTGTCTCTCATCCAGCCCCTACTGGCGAGACTTCCACCACGAAGTCTTCCAGAGATGATGATTCGGAGCACGTGGATCTGTTAGAGGTCTGGTTCCCGGGGGGTCATGCCGATATTGGCGGTGGATTCCAAAAGGTGGAAGGCGAGCAATGGCAGCTCAGCCATGCGCCGCTCGTTTGGATGGTCCAGGAGGCGCGGCGCGCTGGGCTCGACTTCGACGAGAAGAAATTGCATCAGTTCAAGTGTATCGAGGACGATGCACCAACTGACGGCTGTGACCCAGACGAGGGTGAGATGAGATTCGTCCCCGCCCTTTTGCGCTCCAGCGAGGCCGGCCGGCTGCACGATCGTCTGCAGTTCGGCCAGGGTTTCTCGGTTCCCTCAGTTCTGGTCTGGCGTCTTATGGAGTATATCCCTATCCGCCGGGCTGAGTTGCAACAGGATGGCAGGTGGGCGTTGATCCGGTGGAAATTGCATCGCGGTAGAGTGCGTGATATACCGTTAGATGCGTGGATCCACGTTTCGGCCATCCGTCGGATGAAAGCAGACAAAAATTATCGTCCGGGGAACCTGATCATTGGTGGAGGGGGCCGGGGTATTCGACGAGCACCTGAAGAAGTGGGAATAGGCGAGTGGGTAGTTGACACGCACGCCGAGGATCCCGTGAGAGAGTTGTATGTTAGGAAATTGGCCCGCCATATGAGGGATCTGGTGGCCAGGGTCGACTAGAGTGGCGTATGTCTTCTTTCTAAGACGCTTTATAAAGTCATGTATACACGCATAGTACAATGACAGACATACATCCTGCTCGTTTCAAGATATCCAACATGCTACTCCTCATACTTGAGACGATCACCCCGCATCGCACAGCCTAGGTCCCGAGTCCCTCGGCAGCAAACTATACAAGTAATATAGATTAGAGGGTGACCACAAGGGCTAGCAAGTACGTTCCCCTGCAGTAACCTCTCTGCCATACCGACTCAGACCGAGTATCTCTACAACACCATCAACATGGAACTCCAAATCAATCCCAACACACTCCCCAATATCAAAGACCAAGTCGTCCTGATCACCGGTTCGTCCTCATCCCTCACATCCATCTCATACTAACAACCCCAGGCAGCAGCTCCGGCATCGGCAAAGCAACCGCAACGCTCTGCCTGCAGCACGGCGCCAAAGTAATCGCCGGAGACCTCCACCCACCCAAGGACTCACCCCCCTCAACCGGAGAGCTCTTCTTCCTCCACACTGACGTAACCGACTGGACCAGTCTCCGCGCCCTCTTCATCCAAGGCCACGCGCGCTTTGGCCGCATCGACCACGTCTTCGCAAACGCCGGCATCGGGCCACGCGGTAACTTCCTCGAAGAAACCTTCGACGATGACGGTCTCCTGGCGCCGCCGGTGCTAAGCACCATAGAGATCAACCTGCTCAGCGTGATCAGCACGGTGCGACTGGGCGTGTACTATCTGTCCAAGGAGCAGCCCAGCGCCACAGGGCAGCGGAGCATCGTGCTCTCGGCGTCGGCGTCGTCGATGCAGAACTTCGGCGCGGCGGATTACACCACTGCAAAGCATGGGGTGCTGGGGTATCCTGCGCGGGTTGACGGATGATCTGGCGGTGGCATCGTGCGGTGTGCGGCTGAATGCGGTTGCGCCGTCGTGGACGGCGACGGGGCTGGTGCCCAGAGAGGTGGTTGAGGGGCTTGGGGCGAGGGTTCAGGAACCGGAGGCTGTTGCGAGGGGGGTTTTGTCTTTGTTTTGTGGGACGGAGCGGCATGGGGAGTTGGTTTATATCTGGGATAGTCGGTATTTTGAGATTAATAAGGTGGAGGGGGGATTGTTGGATGCGGCGTTGAAAGTGCTGCCGTTGCCGGTTTCTGAGGATGAGATTATGAGGCGGTTGAAGAAGGCTGCAGGAGGCTCTTAGGGTGTTCGGAGTGATATGAGAATGTATGTGTTGATGTCTATCATATACTGAACGCAATGAAAGCTCACATGGGACATTTACATTTTCCTCCAACCAATTCCTAACCCAACCGTCGTAAATCACATTAATCATACATAAATGGACATTGCAAGTAAAGCACACAAAAATCAAAGGCATGCGGAATCACACGTCAGGCTTGTAAACGGCGTCCTTACATAGAACGGCGACCTTTTTAAAGAAGCGTCGCCATTCGAGCGGATCACCCTTGACTTTCACGAATTCAATCTCAAACAGCCCCTCGGAGACGCATTCGATGAGTACTTTGCCTTGCAGCGTGCACATCCGCCCGTCCCGCGTCACGATGCGAACCATGGCAGAGGTATCACCTACAGAGACGGCGGGGATGGATGGAACAGGCACACCAAGACGGTGAAGCGCTTCGCAGATCAGCGGAACGAGAAGCTTCAGCTCCCATGTCGAGAAAAACCGTGTCATGGGTCGGGAAGGAACGATATCGCGGAAACGTTGTGCTTTCTGTGTCCGACTGAGCGGCACAGAGGGATGAGGAGAGAATTGGGACATGGATGGTTCGTCCTCCAGAGCATCGGCAACGAGGGAATCGTCTGCTGAGAACGGCTTCGTGAAAGGTTGGGTAGATGAGAAAACATCAGACAGATGCGGTGTGTCCCAGTCGACCAACATATCCCCTCGCGGCATCTCAGGCTGCGTCGATGAGATGCGATGCTCGACACCGTCATCGTCGCCATTGTCCACCTCCATGTTGCCCGCGTCAAAGCTGCCGCCCTTGATCCGTCGGGAGAGAGGATCTTGGGAGAAGTCGATGTGCAGGGATTCGAACATGGTGGTGGCCAAGTTGATAGAATCTCTCAGCTTTCCATCCGGCGACAGGAATCTGTTCTGTCGCGTGTACCACGGGTGTCTGCGGACGTCCTCTAACGAGAAGCGGTTGTTTGGATCAATGTTCAGCATGCCACGTAGGAGCGATAAGGTCGCCACGGGCAGCTTCTGCCATAGTTCATCAGTCGTCCGGGCATTGGTCGCCACATACTCGTGGAATTCGTAGCTGTTTTCTGTGGGACTGTCCCACGGCGTGTTTCCGGCCAGAAGGACGAAGAGAACAATCCCACAGGACCAGATGTCCACCAGATCTGGTCGATAACCCGATCCTTTGACTTGGTTCTTGCTACTGCACGAAATGACCTCGGGGGCGATATACGGGGGACTGCCGCAGAACGTGGTGGATAGTTTGGTAACGCCCTTGTATTCGAACAAGGTAGCCAAGCCAAAGTCGGCAATTTTTAGATTCCCGTCGGCCGTCAACAGCATGTTCTCAGGCTTGATGTCGCGATGGCCCACTCCCTTCGAGTGCATGTATCCGACTGCACTGACCAGTTGGGAGAAGTACACGTGCGCGATATCCTCCCCCACACCCTCATCGGCCTCGATCTTGTCAAAGAGATCCCCGCCCTCGGCCAGCTCCATGGCGATCCACCGCCACACACCGTCCTCGCCGGTCTGGAAGAATGATATGATGTTGTTGTGGTCGCCGATGTGTTTGTGGACGGTGGCCTCCATCTGCAATTGTCGAGCGCTGATCTTGCCATGTCGCGCGGCGTATTCCTTATGAATGAACTTGACGGCGAAGACCGGGTTATCGGAGCTGGTGGGACAGGCTTTCTTGATGCTGTATCGTACGCGATGGTCAGTGGGATTTCACTCCGGTTGTTGCGATCTCAAGAAAGGGAGTATCAGACTTACCAAGCGTAGGCTCCTTGGCCGATGGTTTTGGAGACGATGCGGAAAGGCAAGTCGTTGGGCAATGGGGCCAACTGAGAGTGGTGCATGGCGAGCGGACCCTGCGGATCCAACGGAGACTGGCGAAGGGTTATATACAGAGGACAGACTGAGGTAGAGTCACGACAGGGAAAGACGATCCATGATGCCGATGAAGAGGCAAGGGTGAGATACGAGGAACGCGGCACGCGAAAACCACTTTATCCTGTTTGGGAAATGTGTTGTGGATTACGTGAGAACAATGGCTGAACACTCGCTCTGCTTTTATTTAATGGTATTATCTGACATTGCTATTAACTAATACTGAATTGGATTGAATGAATGTATCGTGTGATTTTTCTCTAATTATATGCCTTTTTGGTGTTGATAGGCTTTCTCAGAATCTAAGTACTATCCACCTTATGTACCTACAACACTAATGTACGACAATAAGATGACATGCATCGTTAATACTTTCCATAGAATAATGTCATCAATAGTCTTGTCTACATTAATGCAGTATTTTGCTAGCTCTACTCGGAGTAGTTTTACTCCCAATAATAATAGTAATAATACTTATCAAGTGACAAGTCAGCCAGTACGATCAGGCGGGGACTGCTGGTGTTGCCGGGGACGCCGGTGGAGTCGTAAACAACACTAATCGCCGCGCTCTCTTTCTTTCTGGTCCTTCTTTCTCCTCAATGCCAGCCCTTCCTGCGTGTCTCTCATCGCACATCCGTCCTTTAGCTGTCTTCATCGACCGAGAATTCTTCTTCAGTATCTCTTCGTCTCTGTCTTTCTGATTCCGATCCGCCGGTGGGTCGACCCGAGCCTTCCAACCAACGATCATCCTGCATTCGGTTCCGGCGTCATTCCAGACAGCAACCTTACCATCCCGGAGGCCATACTGTACATTCCTTCTACACTTACACCCTTTATTCTCTGCTTCTCAGTTCGGCAGTAGCCTCTCTCTCTCTCTCTCCCTCGCTTTTTACGCCGTATCCTCAACACACCGACACCATGGACTACACGATGGAGGACACCCAGAACTCCACTCCCGACGCGCTGGAGGCGTCCAAGCTCAACTCCGCCGGACAGCGCACCGACAGCCAGAGCGTGACGAAACGGTTCGTGCGATCCCCAGGCGCTGGATGAGAGTTGTCGTGCGGCGTGTATGCTGGGACCTTACTGACCAAACTTCGACCGATTAGCCTCCAAGCCGAATTGATGCAGCTAATGCTGTCGCCCTCGCCCGGCATCTCCGCCTTCCCTGACGCGGACGGCAACCTGCTCTCCTGGACGGCGACCATCACCGGCCCGACCGAGACCCCCTACGAGGGCCTCTCCTTCAAGCTCTCGTTCGCCTTCCCCAATAACTACCCTTACTCGCCGCCGACCGTGCTCTTCAAAACTCCCATCTACCACCCCAACGTCGACTTCTCAGGCCGCATCTGCCTCGACATCCTCAAGGACAAGTGGAGTGCTGTGTATAATGTGCAGAGCGTGCTGCTCAGTCTGCAGAGCTTGCTCGGTGAGCCCAACAAGTATGTGACCGCCTCCCCACTTTTTCTGCTTGCAGAAGTCGCGTACTGATATATGCACAGTGCGAGCCCCCTGAACGCGCAGGCCGCCGAGCTCTGGGACACCGACCAGGAGGAGTACAAGCGGCACGTGCTCGCGAGACACCGCGACATCGAGGACATTGAGTAAAGCTATGTACAGGGCTGGGATGGCGCGCATCGCCATGGCGTTTGGACAGAGCGAACCGACGAGACCCGTTCTTTCTGTTGGCTGCATTGCATGTTCGGACCGCGGTCATCGCGTTTCTTTCTTTTGTCGCTCGGGGGCATGCATGGATACGGTTCTGGAGTTGGTGCGTTGGGGCGTGGCCTGCGGCGCAGACGCTCGTCGCGTTCTTTGAAATACATATTGCTTCTGGTGTTTCTGCCTTATTATTCTTGTTTGATACATCCTAATTGTTTCCTTTGGTATTTGGTATCTTGATTCCGCTTTCAGAGCAAATCGAAGGCACATGGTGGTGCACACATGAACATTACGACGTCGTAAGGTAACTCGCCTCGTCCTTAATCAATAATCCAGCAATGGCTGCACTGCTCAGCGTGCTGATCGCTCCCGTCAGCATCGCGCTGACCGCCACGCGGGACACATCGCCGGCCCGGCTCGGCGCCAGTTGCGCCAGCACACCGATCTGGTTGCCCAGCGAGCCGATGTTGGCGAAGCCGCACAGGGCGTAGGTGGCAATCAGGCGCGAGCGGTTCGAGAGGTCCTTATAACGGTCTTTGTTTTGGAGGGCGTCGTACGCGACGAATTCGTTCTGCGTCATTAGCATCTATTCGGGCAATTTTTGGAGGAGAGCGGAACACACCATGACGAGTTTGGTGCCGATGAGCTCGCCGACCTTGAGGATGTCGTCGTTCTCGCGGCTCACGCCCAGCAAAAAGGCAATGGGGTAGCAGATGTAACCCACGATGAGCTCAATGGTAAGTGGGGGGTCGTTGATGTTGAGGTAGCGGCCCCACCAGGTGAGGAGGCCGTTGATGAGGCCGACGAGGGAGATGATACAGAGGAGGACGGTGGCGATCATGCCGGCAATCTTGACGCCGGTCCAGGCGCCGTTGGTGAAGGCGTGCAGGGCGTTCGCGGGCTTGGTTTCCTCGTCGTCATGGGGCACGACGACGCGGCCGGAGGTGAGAGTTTCCTCCTCCTCGGGCCAGCGCAGCTTAGAAGCCGCGAGAGAGGCGGGGATGCTCATGACGCAGGAGGAGACGAGAGCCTGCGGGTTGACGCCCATGCCGATGTAGGCGACGAGGACGGAGCCGGCGATGGTGGCGTAGCCGGAACACATGACCTGGTGGATCTCGGCTCGGGTGAGGTGGGCGACGAAGGGCTTGATGAGCATGGCGGACTCGCCCTGGCCGATGAAGGGGGATGCGGCGGCGGCGACGGCCTCGGCGCCGGAGATGCGCATGCTCCAGAAGAAGAAAACGGCGAACTTGCCGATGGCCCACTGGAGCACGCCAATGTAGTAGAGCAACTGGACGATGGACACGAAGAACATGATGGCAGGGATCACGCTGACGATGAACCAGGAGCTGTAGTCGGAGGAGTGGTCGGCGATGAGGAAGTCGACGCCCTCCATGGCGAAGCCGAGGAGGCGGCGCGCGAGCATGGAGATGAAGTTGAAGATGTCGTAGCCGGCCTTGGTGCGGAGCACGAAGAGCGCGACGATGAACTGCACCAGCATTCCGACGATGACGGTGTGCCAGACAATGAGGCGGTGATTGCGCGACGACAACCAGAGCGCGAAGAGGAAGACGACGAGCCCAAAGAGGCTGACGGCCCGGTTGGCGCGCGTGTTGTCGGCCGATTCATCGGAGACGAACGAACCGACCAGGATAACACCGATGGTAAGGAGGGCGGCGCCGGGAATGCGAAGACGCTCGGGGATGAGGGCCACAAACCGCCCGGCTGTCTGGTTCCAGAGCCAGTAGACTGGGCGAGTGACGATGGAGACGGGCACGTAGAAGAAGATAAGCCGCAGCGTGATGGCGAGGTAGAGGAGGAAGGGAATCAGCCAGCCGAGATCATGTCGGTGGAGGATGAGGCCGGCAATCCACCATCTACACATGCACCCGGGATGAGTGGTGATTATTTGGCTGGGGAATGTGCGATAAGACTACTCACCCGGTGAAGAGGAGCCAGACAACGGCGTAGAAAACATGTTTGAAGTATGGACGATACGCCCGGTAGTACTGCCGGTAGCGAGAAGTCTGGGAGACGGTCTCGCCGGCCTCTTCGAGATCATTGTCGCTTCTGCGATGGCCATTGCTGTCGAGCGAGGTGGATTCGGGGACAATGTTTTTCTCCGATGAATATTTGATATCCTCCTCAGGCTGTCCCGAGGGATCAGCGGAAGTCACCTGCGAAGGAACCTCCGGTGTTTTCTCCATGGTCTCCTCGATTTTCCCAGAAAATTGAGAGGAGGGACGGAAAGATTCGGCGAAAGAGCTTTTTAAGGTGGAGGTGGAACAGAAAGAGGAGAAATCAGCCAACTTATCAGCCGTTGGGTGAGGGGACTGAAGCTAATAATGGCTGGGACTACCGAGATAGTGGACTGGTCCCATTGTGGTCTACTAGGAGTTCTGGAATTCAAAGAAGGCAAGAAGGCCCCAATCAAGGGTGATAACACGGAGATGATATGATGATATGATGGCGATGATAATGGTCAAGTGACACCTGCAAGGGTGTCCCCAGAATGCTCACAACCGGGCAGAGCGGAAAAGTATTCTCCTCCCTCGGCCTCGCCGATAAGACTGTTGCAGCACTAACAGCGCCAGATCAGCAGGGATGTTGGCCACTGATCGTGTGCTGCGCTTCTCTCTTAGGGTTAGTTAGATAGGAAGTTGTCCGTCTACCTTAACCCTAACCACCGGAGTAGATCCTCTTGTGGGTGGTTTGTCCGGCCCCATGCAAACTGTGTATCTGGTCACTCAATCAGGACATTTCTGTTGCACGATCATTCATTGGCTGTGGCCTTGGCGTGTCCACAGGATCCAGATAGGAATCCTTCCCGACCAATGGCTTTCGGGACCCGCGAGTTAATGCAAACCTCCGGTCCATCTCCGTCTTTAGTGCTGGAGGGTTACATCGGAGGTGGCGAGGGATTTATCGCACTGGACAATCGTTGACTCTGTTGGGCCTTCAATTGAAAGAAATGATCAGATACTCGGCTTCAACTTCAACGACCTAGAATTGTATAGAGAATCTGCATCTGTACCGAGAGAGAGGGCGTGTAGGTGCAGAGTATTGATGGGTGGAATGATGTCACTAGCCGCAAACAACACAGTGGACCCTAGAGGTTACCTAAGAGAGTTCCTGGATAGGTACATACTTCACCACCACCACTCTACCTAGGTACAATTCCACGTCGGCAACTCAACTCAACAGACCCTTCCTTCAACCACATCATGGGCGGCGCATCCAATACACAATGGGAGCTGGAAGAGGGAATCCCCCAGCAAGACGATCCCTTCATCCAACAGTACCTGCGGGGCCGCACCTCGCTAATCGTCGAGGAGCAAAAGCAACGGCATGGTGGGACCCCTTCACCCCGGTCCATTCGAGAAACCTATTCCGTCTCTAAACCCCCCTGCGTATCTGTCTGACAACCCCAGATTTCACTCTCCGCAAAGCCCTGTCGCCGATCGCTGCCACCGCATGTAAGATCGTTTCCAAGATCCGCGACCGGGATCTGACCCAACACCCGTCGGGCCCGGTGGAGAACTCCGATCTCTGGCGCATCTTGCATCGCATGCCCAAGGGGTCTCTTCTCCACGCACATCTCAACACCCTAGTCGATGTCGGCTTCTTGGTTGACTTGGCTTTTACCACGCCGGGGATCTGCATCGCGGCTCCAAGTCCTTTCGTAGTGGACAGCGACTACGAAAGCGCTCCGTTCTACTTTCGGCATTCTTCTCAATCCGAAGAAACAGAGGAGCCAACTTTGTGGGAGTCATCCTACCGTCCCACGACCCTCACCCCGCTGCAGAAGGCTGCATCAACCTTCCCCAAGGGTGGAGAACCCGCATTTCGAGAATGGCTTAGGACTCGTTTCGGTCTACACCCCGAGTCCACACGTTATGACAGTACCCACAGCGCTGCGTCGATTATTGATTCGCTTCTAACCTACGAGCCCATCCTGCGCGCATGTCTACATCGTGTGTTCAGCCAACTCGCTGCAGACGGCATTAAATATGTGGAAATCCGAAATTCGTTTGAAATTCCCTTCCGACGGGAAGGAAACAACGAACCCGACGAAGACTCCTTCATGGACTGGTGTCGTGTCTTCCAGGAGGAAGTCAATAGCTTCAAAACGACCGACGCTGGTCAGACTTTCCATGGAGCTCGAGTCATCTGGACCGCCACTCGTATTTCATCGAACAGATGCGTCTTTGACGATATGGTGCAGTGCATCCTAGCAAAGACGGAATTCCCCGACGTTGTCTGTGGTTTTGACGTTGTGGGACGAGACAGCAATCGGTCATTGACAGATTTGGTTCCAATATTGTTTTGGTTTCGCAGACAGTGCATGGAAGAGGGAGTTGATATCCCCTTCTTTTTTCATGCGGGCGAACAACTTTCAGGTGCGCTGTCCGAGTCAGATGCGTTTGATGCTATCTTGCTAGGGACCCGACGCATCGGCCACGGGTTGTCACTCTACAGACATCCACTTCTCATTGACCTGACGAAGGAGAAGAAGATCTTGCTTGAATGTTGTCCTGTCCCGGAAGCCGGTGCTCAGTCTGTCCCTCTTTCCGCACTACTGTCCCGTGGCGCCTCTGTCGCACTTTGCAATGATGTTCCATCAACCTCCACGGAAAGCATGAACACCATGACCTCTACATTCTGGAAAACATTCGAGAGCGAGCATATGGGGCTCACAGATCTTGCTATGATGGCCGAGAATTCAGTCCGGTGGAGCTGTTTCACCGACCAACCCACTAAGGAATGGGTATCGGAACTTCGAGAAGGCATCCTTGGCGAAGGAACGAAAGCCCTTCGACTGAAGGAATGGTATTCCGAGTTCGAAAGGTTCTGCGAATGGGTTGCGTTGGAATTTGCCGAGGTGGATATTGAGGATTGAGCAGTACTTGCTGTTGGGAACGTCTACTCTATAATGAGGCCTTCCGCCCCAATATTGGGGATAGGATCACTTTGAGGAGGAGAATCATGTTCCACATCAGAATGTCTTATTCTATTGTGAAGGTCCATTCTGTGTAACAATATCCCAGATCCTAATGTCTTAATCAAAAGAGGAAGTTCTGTCGGGCAAGGGAAAGTGGAGCGAAAAGCTTATCTCCGGACTCTGCATAATTTTGTGACACTCCATTGATTAGTCATTGTGACCTACTGTACAGACTGGTCATGTATGAAATCTCAAGGTACCAGGTACATCGTCGAGCTAATAAGCAAAGAGAATCAAGTTGGAACATTATCAGAGATGCAAGTCCTGCACATGTCCTTCTTGAATTTTTTCAGAATCTCCGTAGCCCGTTGAGAAAACCGGCATCCATACTGTGCCTGGGTCGGTGCCTTATCCAACGCTCCGCTCAGTCCAGTCCATAACGCGTAGACTTGAAGGTGCAACGACATCATCCGCGTGTCACAGTCAAGAGCTTTCCGCCTGTCTCTCACTTTGTTCCAGGAAACTGAACAACGTCAGAGTGAGTTGTCATGGGGTGGACGCCCCGCCTGATGAATCCCAGTGTGCTCACTATCCGGCAGTCTAGGCCCTATCAGCGACTAGCGGCCGAAACGTCATCCGCCTCCCGCCTAACACCCTCCAACAACGCTCCTCCGCGTCGTCCAGCAAACCACCTAGCTGGACCTGACCTTACCAACGCATCGCTTCCCTTCTCTCTCCCCCCTGTTGCTTATTTTCTTATTATGCCCCTATCCCGATGACACCTGCGATCCTTAAATGAGCCTCGGTCGGGCTCCTCTTCCCCCGCCATGGCGTACTTCCTACCCTCCTTCTTCCAGAAGCGACTGCTTCGATATGCTCTGTCCCGGCTGGAGCTTGTCGACACCGAAGCACTAGATCTGGACAGTCTGGGAATTCGCTGGGGCCAACGAAGCACCGTTGAACTGCGCGATATTGGCCTGAGGCTGGAGGTATGTTCATTATAACACTGGCCTGCTCCCCTGCTCATCGCGCAATGCTAATCTTGTCTTGCTCTGAATCTAGAAATTATCGACGCTTCTCCGTCTGCCTCCCTCCAGTGAACTACTCAGTGCTCGGATCCGGCTGTTGAGGTTGACAGTCCCTGCGGATATCTACAGCAGTGGGATCATCTTTCAAACGAGCGGTATCGACGTCCACCTCCGGTTGCCCCTCAACGACGTATCTGCGGACCAGGATACACATCGAAGCCCCACAGATGATACCGGGGATGATCATGTCTTGCCAAACCCGACTGACCTCGCCGAGTCGTTCCTACAGGCAGAACCAAAAGAAGAGAAAGAGGAGCTGCAGGCCGCCATATCATCCCAGTCCCAGGTGCTACAGCATACTTCGACATCATCCAGCGACGATGAAGAGGAGTTTGGTCTGGGCGAAGAGGCCGTCTCGCTACCCAGTTTTGTGGCAGGCTTCTTGAAAGGTGTCGTGGAACGACTACAAGTTGAGGTCGAGGACGTTTCCATACGGGTGGATGTCGAGACAAAGCAAGATGGCCCGTCGAAGCGGCAGCCTGAGGAAAAGCCGGATCTCGTGACGGGGCTTATAAGCGTTCGCCAGATCAACGTGGGTGCAGTTTCGAAATCTCATGATTCCGAAGAAGGCATATTACGTTGGGGCAAACGGCAGATCTCGGTCTCTGATGTCAACCTTGCTCTAATATCTGACCCGATCGTCTTCTCCAACTACTCTCGATTTACCGCTCCTCCACTCTCTCCTTCCACCCCTGTCCAGTCGAGGCCAAGTCAACCTCCCAGCGAAGTTATGTCGCCTTCACCAGAGCTCAATCCGTCAGATTCAAATCCCGGCCTAGGCATGACACAGTCCACTATTTTCGCTCCCCCACAGAGCGACGATGAACCTGTTCCAGAAGCTCCTCATGAGTTGGAAATGGCAGGGTCGGTCTACACCTACGATGGGCGGTTCTCGGACGCCGACACGGAAGAAACCAGGAGCTATGGACATCTTGGAGACTCGCAGAACTTCTCGGACGACGATAAACTGCTAGATAATCCGGATTACTTGGATTCTGTTATCGACTCTCACTTGCATGACGAGGATCTCGAGCGCTCAGTCAATCTCCCCAGAGATGATGCACCCTCCGCCCGAGAAGAAGACACTCCCCGACTCCATGATTCCAGTACCTTTAACTTCGAGCCCACAATGGCCCATCACACCCTACAGGAAGTTTCTTCTCCCACAATTCATGGGCAGGTCTTGGAAGATAGGACGGGGTCATTTGGCAGCGCTTCCCTTGGGCGGGATGCTTCCAGTGAACATTCCCTGCCAGAAGATTCATTGAGCGAGAACCAGCATGCCGAAGAACCTCAGCATGAAGTACGAGCACATATGTCTGGATCTCAACCCGCACCTCCTTCTGAAGAAGGTAGTTCAAGCTCCACCTCTAATTCCTTCAGAGACGGTGACCTTTCTGAATCCAAGATATACTCTCATGAAGAAGCACAAAGCATGTACATGAGCGCCATTAGCCATGGATCGACATCCAGAAGCTTTGTACCTAACATCCCTGGGGCATGGGATTCCCCGGGATCTACCGCGACGCGGTATTTCGACGTCCATAATCGATCACAATGCTCCGGCGACACAAATCGGACTCGTGACGAGAAAGACGAAACAACGGCAGCGACACCACGGCTTCATGCACAAGCAGGATCACATATCCCCCAAGAATATCCTTTGGATGGATCTCGCACGGCACATTCCGAAGCCACTGATAAAGGCTCTTTTGAGTCGACCCAGGGCTTGAACAAGCTCAACGACATTGCAAAGAGGTTTTTGACAATTGATAAAATGTCTATTTGGGTACCTTCGCGGGATGGGACCGATGAGCCTTCCGGAGCCGTGTCTGAAATGTCTTTCTCTCACGGAGGCGTGGATCCAAACGTTTCTGGACACTCAGAGCGACGGTCCTACCCTAAACGCTCACAAGATGAGACTGCCATCGAACTTCATTCAGCTGAGATCCATTTTGACATCTCCACTGGGTGGCTCCTTGCTAAAGTCGGCCAGAGAGTTGTGGATGCCTTTGCCCATAACGATTCGGAAACACCCAAAAAGAGTCGCTCACAGCAAGATTCGCACAGTGACCAAGCAATCAGTCTCTCCTTTGGCAAGTTTTCAATCAAATTTGTCGAACATATCCCGGGGCATGCCTACCCCCCCGAAGATTCTCGAATACATTCTCCAACATATTTCGGATTAATGCATGAAGATGTTCTTTTACAAACTACGGTGGCTGGCTTGCAAGCCCATTACTCAGAGACTGGCAACGCGACAAAGCTCCGCTTAGAGCTAGCAAAGTTCACATTGGGTTTTGCGTCTGAAGATCTCATCTCGTTCAGCGAGGACCTGAAAATGCGAGAGTCGGTACGAGATGTCTTGTCTCCTGTGCACGGAGATGTTTCCCTCTCCTTGACAAAATCAGCCGATTCTGCGAGAGTCAACATTGCAACACTCCCCTTGCAAGTGAATATCAATGTCCAGCGTTTGGAGGACGTATTGGGGTGGATTGGTGGCCTGAGCACCATTCTAGAGCTTGGAAATTCGATCCCATCCGTATCTGGTGTAAAGGCGCAGAAGGAGCCCCCCAAGCGGTCACGCGGTGTTCATTTTGAACCTTCGCCCCCACCAGTAAAGGAGTCTCGACAGCCGTCTATCCCGTGGAAGGTCGACTCGCGTATTGGCGGGATGGCCCTTGATGTTGTTGGAGAGACACATTACCTCAAGCTAAGGACAACGGCCGTTAAAGTCGTCAGCAGACAGAAGGGCATCGCGGTACAGATTGACAAGGCCAAACTGAGTGGGCCCTTGTCTCTGGAGGGCACGAGGGATGCACCCGCAAAGGTCAACTTCACCAACATCAGAGTGGAGTTTCTGTTCAGTCCAGATGATGATGATCTTGACAGGCTACTGTCGTTGATAACACCATCAAAAGACAAGTACGATGAGGATGATGATATCATGCTGGACACGCTCCTCCGCCAGCGAAGACAGGGGTCCATTCTGCGAGCCACCGTCGACGGAGCACGTGTGGCCATTTCACGCATCCAAGATCTAGAGCACCTCTCACAGCTCGGTGACGAACTTGGGAAACTTTCCAATGTCACCAAGTACTTACCTGAAGATGATAGACCAGGTATCTTGTCACTGGCTCTCGTTCGCGATTTTGAGGCTAGAATGCATGTCGGTGGACAGGTTGGAGACATCACGGTTCGCCTGAAAGAGGCGGAAACAGCCTACATTAGTATTCCCTCACTGGTGGCTGCTCGATTGGGCTCCATGACAGTCGTCCGGAATGAGATCGAGGAACTGGTTGGGGAAGCACTGCCATTGCACATGGCTCAGGCCCAACATCCGATGCTGATGGCTCGTTTTATTGCCGATGAGATGGAACCGACAATCAAGGTCAAGGTTTACAATCTTCGTGCAGAATACACGGTACCATCAATGGTTGCATTTCTCGGTCTGAGTGATGACATGACAGCTGGAAAGGTTGCTGAAAATATGACCAGCTCTCTGGTAAATCTTGCCGATCTACCTCCACCACATATTTCCCCAGTCTCTGGTGGACATGAAAGCCCGAGGGGGCCAGTCAAGCCTATAAAACTGGCTGTGGTACTGCGTGACAGTGTCATCGGCTTGAACCCTCGAGGAACGGCTGCCAAAGGACTCCTTGTCCTTACTAATGCCAAGTTTTCCGGGGCTATTCACGACCCTGCATCCTCCGAAGCCACGCTAGATCTTCGCAAAGCGTCGGTGATGGTGATCGATGACGTCCAGAATATTGGAATCACGGATAACCCGCGTCAGGGAAGATGGACAACCCCGCAGAGTGATCAAGTCCATTCATTTATTGAGATGGGCTTCGTTCCCATCTCCTCGATCTCATCAGCAACGGCTACCATTCGAATCATGCAGCTAAGCGAAGATGGTACCAAGTCACTAGATGTGGAATTCAGAGATGACCTCTTAATCCTCGAAACTTGTGCCGATTCTACGCAAACTCTAATCAGCATTGTGAACGGGCTTCAGCCGCCTACTCCGCCCAGTGTTGCCGTGAAGTACCGCACTGAGGTTCTTCCAATTCAGGACATGCTAGCGTCATTTTCGGGTGATGCGTTTGCAACGGATGCAGCTTCGCCTGAGCATGCTGCCGAAGGGTCTTCCGATTTGGCCCAACCGGCAAACACAAAAGGGAACCAGATCGAGGACGAGCTCGAGTACGTGAGCGATTTCTATCCGGTCAAGCCGGGGTCTGAAAACGCCTCCTTGCATGAGAACTTGGCAGGTTCAGGGTCAAACGAGCTTCTGGACAGCTTCCATTCACAATATTACATGTCGTCAAGTGTTTCAGAGCTTGATTTCCGCGACGACCACTTTGCCAAACAGTCGGCTGTGGGTGGTACGGCGCACAGGTGGGATTCCACGCAGAATACCTATGGTCTTTCCGATGACTCGAAGCTCCAGAAGAGCCCTCTGAGGATCCGGGTGCGCGACGCCCACGTGATATGGAATCTGTTTGATGGTTACGACTGGCAGCGAACCCGGGACACAATCTCTAAGGCTGTAAAAGACGTTGAGAAGCGGGCTACGGAAAAACGCGCCAGGGTTGGCAATCGGGCGTCCCCAGGCTTCGATGACGACGAGGAGTCTGTGATTGGCGACTGTCTTTTCAACTCGATCTATATTGGCATTCCGGCAAACAAAGATCCGAGGGAACTGCGTCAGGATATCAACCGGGGTATTGATGATCTAGCGAGCGAGACGGGTAGCTATGCCACCACGACAACCGTCACTGGTGCCACTGCGCGACAGAACCACTCTCCCCCGTTCAAGAAGAAGCTGCGTCTATCCCGGAGCAAGTATCATAAAATGACGTTTGAATTGAAAGGGATTTGCGCAGACCTGGTTGTGTTTCCACCGGACTCTGGAGAAACACAGAGTTCCTTGGACGTGCGGATAAAGGACTTGGAGATCTTTGATCATGTGCCCACGTCGACATGGAAGAAGTTCGCTACGTATATGCACGAAGCTGGGGAGAAGGAAAGCGGCACGAGCATGGTGCATCTCGAGGTGTTGACGGTGCGCCCAGTGCCCGAGTTGGCTGCTTCCGAGATAGTGCTCAAGGTATGGTTGCGATAAACATGGACATTGGATATCTGCTGATTACTACAGGCGACTATCCTCCCTCTTCGGCTACATGTTGACCAGGATGCTCTCGACTTCTTGAGCCGTTTCTTTGAGTTCAGGGACGACTCGGCCCCCGCTTCGCCCTCTCCGCAGGATATCCCGTTCCTGCAGCGAGTCGAAGTTAATTCTATCCCGGTCAAGCTGGATTTCAAACCTAAGCGAGTGGACTATGCCGGTCTTCAGTCCGGCCGTACGACCGAGTTTATGAACTTCTTCGTGCTCGACGGGGCAGACATGGTGATGCGCCATGTGATTATCTACGGGATCGCGGGGTTCGACAAGCTGGGACAGACGTTGAACGATATTTGGATGCCGGACATCAAGAGGAACCAACTTCCGAGCGTGCTTGCTGGACTGGCTCCAATCCGGTCCCTGGTCAATGTGGGTGGGGGCGTGAAGGATCTCGTTGTCGTCCCCATGCGCGAGTATCGCAAGGACGGTCGGATCGTGCGCAGCATCCAGAAAGGCGCATGGTCATTCGCCAAGACAACGTCGAACGAACTGGTCAAGCTCGGCGCTAAACTGGCCATCGGCACTCAGACCGTGTTACAGGGTGCAGAGGAAATGTTGACGAGTCCCAATGCGCCTGTTCCCGTGTCGGAGGAAGACTCCACCGATGAGGAAGAAGCCAAGAAGATCTCGCTGTACGCCGATCAGCCGATTGGGGTCGTCCAGGGGCTTCGGGGTGCGTTCCGCGGGCTTGAGCGCGATCTTCTACTGGCGCGCGATGCGATCGTTGCCGTGCCTGGCGAGATCGTTGAGAGCGGCAGTGCAACGGCGGCGGCCAAGGCCGTGTGGAAGCGTGCGCCGACGGTGGTGCTTCGCCCTGCGATCGGGGTGTCCAAGGCCGTGGGACAGACGTTGTTGGGGGCAGGCAACACGCTAGATCCGAGCAACCGACGGAAGATGGAAGATGTAAGTTGCGTTCGTTGTTGGAGTATGGAGCTGTTGCTGACTGGTATCTTGCAGAAATATAAACGCCATTAGAGTTGACTTTCGGCGAATTTCGATCACGACGATCGATTACTCTCTTTTCTTTTCTTTTCTTTTCTTTACCTTTGCGATTGTTCTTGAAGTTACACTGCTCTATACCAATCTTGCACGCGGCCGGATGGAGTTGGCCCTCAGACTGATTTACTTTACGACGGAATGACTCGATGCCTCGTTGACTCTCCACTTTTTTTTATTCATTCATTTTGTTGTTTCTGGGATGACACGGTCAGCAGCCATGAGTTGGTGTTGGGATGCGATTGGATCTGCTGCATGATTAGCTTTGTTATTGATCTCATCCACATCGTCATGGAGTCCATCTGATAGATTCGTTGAGTAGGTACTGTCAATCAACATCTACCTCAGGTAGTAGATAGGCAGTACAGAGTAGGGTAAGACGGACAGGAGGGTACCTACCTAAGCTCCTCGCTTGGACTGTGCAACCTTCTGAAACACGGGCAATTCTGCTGGCGCCAGTGGGACAAAGCCGCCGGGGATCCAGATGCGGCTGAAGAAGAAGCAGACGGATTCTCGTCCACCGCCACCAGTACATAATTATAGAACACCACGACACCGTCGCCGTCGATTGGCCCGACAGCGTCAACACGACGGACAAATCACAGCGTCTGGCGTGCTGGTGAAACAGGCGATCGCCGTTCATGGCCGTTCATGCTGGAGGGTCATCAGTCCGCAGATGGTGGGCCACGTTAGCCGGTGCCCAAGACGGCGACAAAAGCGCTGGTTGATGAATCCAATCGTCGGCTCTTGACCCGTCACACCCTGATTCGCGCCCTGCAGTTCTCTCACTTTTCTGCACGTCAACCGTCCAATGTGACCTACTCTCATCCCTGGCTTGGTCGATGATTGATTGATTGATGGATGGACGGGTGGATGGATGGATGGATTCGGAAATGCACTTCTCATCTATGAACTAACCAGTACGTACGCTGGGTATGTGTTGACCCGACGGTGGAGTCCCCTTCTTCGGTCGACTCCTGCAACGCAATCTACAACCTGATCCATCTCACTCTGCTCACCACCATCTATTTTATCCCATCCGCCCTTCCGGTCCCGGCGGGAGCATGCTGATCGCCTCTGGTCTAGCCGGTGCATCGCATGATGGTTGAGACTTTCTTCAGCACGACCATGGAGTGAAGCCAAACGACTTCGATGCCGTGACACCTGAAGGGATCGGTTACTGCCACCATTACTATTCGTTTCTTCCTTTCGTTATCCCCTCTTTTGATCTTCTTTCCTTTTCTTTGACGCCCTGTCCTCCGGTGCTGTTGTACAGCCCAACAAAGACAGCAGCTCAGCAACAGCAGCATGGATCCCAAAGACCATGACGCCCATCATGACCTCCCTCATCCGCATCCCACCCTCTCTCCGGCATCCGTAGATCTCGACCACGGCTCGCCCTCGCCCTCGCTGAACGCCGTGTGCGGCCCCGGCTTCCCCGGCGTGCTCTCGCTACACCACTACCGCAGATACCTGTCCGACAGTCCGCCTGCCGACAGCGACGAGATGAAGAAGCTGCGGCGCAAGAACGCCGCCTTCAACCTGAACCAGTACCAGGCGCACATGTCGCAGCCCCATCAGCCGCCCTTCGCTGCCTCGTCCGTGGCTTCGAGTCCGCCGCCCCTGTCGCCGTCGCATTCACCCAGTGCCTGGAGTGAACAGGGCCCCGAGAGTCTGGACGGCTTTTGCCGTACGTCCCATACCGTAGCATACTACCATGTGATGGTCACTGACAAAGACAGTCCGCGGGTCGCCCAGTCCGCTCGACGTGTCCGCAGAGCAGATCTACTACGTCCATCCGTCGCCGTCGAAACACGACGCACATAGGATCCTAGTACGTGCACCCATCCCCCATCTCATGGACGCCACTAACAAGCGCAGGATACCTTCCGCGAGCGTCTGGAGAAACACCCCGACACCGCACTCTCACAAGACACCGCCCATGCACTCCCAGATCAACACCCCACAGTCCCAGACGACGACCACCCCCTCCCAGCAGAGGAAGAAGATGATGAACCCCCCAGCACAAACCCCACAATCGTTCACCACGGCACCGCCTTCGAGATCCTCAACCCGCGCGCCTCTCTCCGCTTCGCCCGCATCGTCTCCTACATCGACGACGTGCAGAACCCCCCCGACGCCGTGGACTCCGACGCCTCGCTCCGCACGCAGTCCATCGCCGAGGAAGACGAGACGCCGCACCCCCCAGAGCACGCCTACCACGACCTCGTCGGCGACTCGCCGCACCACCCCATGCCGTCTATCTCCGAGCGTCTCGAAGAGCGCGATGACGATGATGGTGCGGGGCTCATGCCCGCCCCGCTGGCGCCGCGTTCACAGTCGCCCGTGAGCTCGCTGGGGAGCGAAATCGGGGAGCCGGGGTCGCCGGTCAGCGAGCAGCATGAACATGGACATGCACATGCACATGGCCATGGTTATGACCAGGCGAATACGTGGGACCAGCCCCCGCCGTACCGTGCGTATGGGTACGGGTATGAGTACGACGGTCTTGGGTATGACAATCAAAGCGGGGTGCTGGGCCCCGCGCTCCTCGCTGGGGTGTCGGGCTCCACGATGAACACGCTAACGTCGCCGGACGTCGTCCAGATCCATCGGAAACTGTCGCGGCGGGCGGTTGCAGATCGGCGGAAGGGGCAGAACGGGCATGGGGGCGCGTTCCGGCGGTTGTGTGCGCGGCTAAGGCGGAGACGGTCGTCGTAGCTGCTGTCTGCTGTCTGCCTGTCTCTGGAGACGGGCGGAGTGATTATTGCAATGCTGGATGTATAGTATAGCCTTGACGGCGTAATAGAATTTGCACGCGGTGCATTGCAGTATATACATGCTAGTAATATGTACCGAGAAGAGAAAAAAGTAACCAAAGATACGACAACCGGGTATCTAACAACCAAACGACCGCCCCAATTTACAGAGTCCTCCGCAGACTATGCATTCTCCACCATCGACGCCAACGCCGCACTGACCAGACTCTTCCGTCTCAGTCCCTGCTCGCTCTTATTGCGAGGGTCCCGCGCCGACCCATGCTGGTAGCTATTTTCCACGCGCGACGCGGACGATGCATGCAGCGCGCCAACGCCGACGCTACTCTTGCGCCGATTCCTCGGCTCCGCGGCGGCCGAGGTCTCGGCGAGACCGGAGCCCGTGTGCGGGCGATAGCGGGCGCCGCGGGCGTGCGCGAGGGTGGCGGCGCGGCGGCGCGGCGAGACCTGCGGCGGGAGCGAGCTGGGGTGGCAGTCGTCCTCGCGGGGGCGGGCGGGGTTGCAGGGGTCGTTGTCGGCGGAGAGGAGGGCGCGGCGGATGGCGTCGATGTCGGCGGGGTTGCACTGCAGACGGGCGATGTGCTGGCGGTGGACGCGGACGGACCAGCGGTCCTGGACGGTGGAGGGATCGAGGTCGCCGCTGGAGTTGGGGTGGAAGAAGCAGT